>NW_025379504.1:0-1007 GCF_016433145.1 Gracilinanus agilis
TATGTATATATATATAAAATAATCTCCCTTCTAACCCTCCCTCTCAAAAATCTATTGAGTCAGATGATTTAACAGTGTTTTGCAAAGCATAGTCTATAAATGTTATTATTGTTATTATTATTAAAATGATTATTAAACACCAACTAATTTAAATTTTATGAGAGCCAGTCTATTATAGTGCTTCTACTACTGTCTCTGATGTCTGTTGGATATATATCTCTGAGCAAGTCACTTAACCTCTGTCTCTGAATCCTCATCTGTCAAATGTATTTTACTTACCACAAATCCTATCCAACATGATTCTGCATTGTAGAACTTTTTATAAACCTTAAAATTTAAACTATTATTTTAACTATTTAAATAAACTTAAAATAAACTATTATTTTAGCTATTATTTTAACTGATTTATACTATACTATATTATATCATACTATATTAGATTACACTATATTGCACTATATTGTACTATATTATACTATATTACACTACATTATGTTATGTTACGTTATGTTATGTTATATCTCCACACCCTGCCCCCTTGCTTCTCGGAACTGAAGCACAGATATTTAAGAAATATTTACATTTAGCTGCAACTAGGTGACTCACTAGAGGGCTGACCTCGGGGTCTAGAAGACCTCAGTTTGAATCCTGCATCAGACATAGATGCAAAAGCCCAGGGCAATCACTCCATCTTTCAGCCTTGGTTCCTGCCTCTGTAGAATGGGGACCACATGGGCACCTACTTCCCAAGATTCTGGCCAGGAGCCAATAAGATAACCCACGTAAAGGGCTTTGCAAACCTGAAAGTGTTAGGTAAACACTAGCTGTTATTCGTATTTGCTCACCCTTAAATTGCTCTATAAATGTGAGTTATGGTGATTTTATGGACCTTCCTCTCCTCTTCCACCTGCCCCCTGACAGGAGCGCAGATATTTGCCTCCTGAACCCCTTTAGCTCCTAATTTTTCAGGGATGGTGGTAGAGGGACAAGGGAAGGTAAAGGGAGGA
>NW_025379505.1:0-3740 GCF_016433145.1 Gracilinanus agilis
TGATATATAATAATATAACATCATTATATTATATTATTTATATTAATAAATAAAATATCATATCTTATTTATTAATGAAATAATAAATATCTCAAGGAGTGATTTTTTTTTAGTATTAAAGAGTATAAAAATAGAGTGATACCAAGGGAAGAACACTGAATTTAAGTTCAGACAGTCTGAGTTCTAATCTTACTTCAGTCATTTATTACCTGTGGAACCACAGGCAGGCCACTTAATCTGTCTGGATCTCAGGTTCTTCACCATTCAAGTGCTTTACTAGCTGACATCTAAGGTCCCTTCCAGCTCTGGATCTGTGATATAAAGTATTTATGCATCTTCAAAAGTATAATCTTTGCCCTATTTCACAACCCCTTGTGTTTCATCCTAAGCATGAATGGCGTGTTCAGGGAAGACTGAGCACCTCTGGTGTGAGGGTTTGCCAAGCTTTTTTCAGGACTATTCACACACCTTTGGAGTCACCCAATTATCACCTGGACTCTAAGAAGCTGAAACATGTGCCATGGTCACACCTCAGTAAAACCATTTTGGCAGATGGGCTAAACCAGGATGAGGGTGACCAACAGACCTGAAACCTGTCAGAGAGTTAAGGGAATGTCTACCCCAGACACGTGAAAACTTTCCCAGACTGAATAGGAGCATGAGAACAATTTGTTCTAATGGCCATGAAGGCGGATGAAGTAGGCAATGTGGAGGTTTAGAGCTGGATTAGAAATCAAAGATATCCAGGTCATCCATTGCTTCCCAGGCTATTCCCAGGCTTCCTGACTTTCCTATTTTGTCCAGCCACTGGACTCCTATGATTCTGGGAGGGAGAGTGAAGCCAATGACTTTGTACAATTCTGCCTCACTTAAATCCAATTCATGTGCAAATCAAGACATCATCCCATGATATCATTGGTCCTCTTCGAATTGAAGGATGAACAAGTAGTAACCTCCTTTGCCTCTCTTTAGTACATTTCTGACTTCATATTTAATTCATCACCCTCCTTTTATCCATTAAAAGAAAATGGAGATCTAGAGAGCTTCAGTAACTTGCCTAAATTTGCACAAGTAGTTAGTAGCAGAACTGAGACTAGAACCAGGCATCCGAACTCCTAGGTCAGGGTACTTTTTTTCCATATTGGCTAAAATACCAACAATTCACATTTATATGGCTAAAGCTTCCTAATGAAATGACATATGAAAATACTAAAATTTCTTACCCTCCTATCCAAAAACTATGTATCACAAAATGTTTATCCCAATTCAGCTTTCAGGATGATTCAATTTTATCTTAACAGGGCCATCCCCTGCAGGGAGATCTGTATGACAGAGGAGGCATAAGTGCCCCCAAGCCCAGGATCATTGGTCACCATATTTAATTTTGGCATTAAATCTGTTTCCCTAAATTGTAGAAATGTAGATATTGCTAGGTAAGGAACAATGAAATTATGACTATAGAAATATCTTTTTTTTTTAAACCCTTACTTTCTGTCTTAGAATTAATACTGTGTATTAGTTCCAAGGAAGAAATGGTAAGGGCTAGGCAATGGAAGATCAGTGACTTGACCAGAGTCAAAGAGTCAGGAGGTGCCTGAGGTCAGATTTGAACCCAGTACCTCCCATGTCTAGACTTGGCTCTCAATCTACTGAGTCACCTTACTGCTCCTTAGATATATCTTTTTATTGAATAATACCTTCTATAGTGTAGGGATCAGATCTGGTAAGTTGGGTCTAGTTCTGGGTGTCAATATTGGAAAGATATTGAGAAACTATTACCTTTAATGAAGATTGGGATTGAAGGGACTAGCAAACAGAATGGAGAGGAGGCTCAAAACTATGATATGAAAGTTTATATCGGTATATAATCATATTTGAAGGGTGGTCATATGGTAGAAGGATTTTTTTCTACTTAGCACCAGAGGGCAGAACTAGGGTCACATATTAGAGTGACTATTATTACTATTGTTGTTGTTAAAAATAATAATGATAGATAATATTTTATAACTTTTTAAGGTTTACAAAGCACTTTACAAATATTCTCTTATTTTTATCCTTACAACAAGTTGGAAGAAGAGTGCTATTATTGACCCCAATAATTTTACAAATAAGAGACTAAGCCTGAGGGACAAATATCTAGTAAGTAGCTGGAGCCAGATTTGAACTCAGAGATTCCTGACTCCAGGTCCAGTGTTCTATGTACTGTACTGCCAAAAGTAGAATTGGACTCTAATCACTAGAGATGTTCAAAGACAACCAAAATGGCCATTTCGGGTTATTATAGACTGGATTCATATTTCAGAGAAGGGATGAACTTCTGCAGACAGCCATGAATATTGATTCTGTGAGATGTGAGTGAAACTGGCCCAGGAGCCAATAATAGTAAAAAAGAAGGAGGTGTAAGATGTTTCCAGAGCAGGAAGGAAAAAAAATCATGTAATCATAGACTTGGAGCTGAAAAGGACCTGAGAAGTCTTTTAGTCCAACCCTCTCATGTTACAGAGAAGGAAATTGAGGACCAAAAAGGTTAAGTGGTTCTCTCATAGACTGGCAAAGGCAGGATTTGAAGCCAGGCCATCTGACACTATAACCATTCTTTTGATTGTTTCCACTAGATTTAGAATCTAAAGAAATGTGTCAATTTGGAAGGCAAGAAAGTATAACAGAGTGGTCCAATGATAAAGGAACTGGCATTCTTAAGCAGAAGAAACCATTGTCATAAGACTAAAAGAGAATCAGACATTAAGGGAGGCAGTCAATAAATAGTAAGTAATCAGACACATTATATAGACCATCAGCAGCTTCATTGGTGGATGTGATTCAGTCTGTTTAGCCTCTTAATCATGAATAGCCCATAATTCTAAAATTAAAGTATTATAATTAAGTTTTGCCTCAGCCTCATGTGTGTGTGTGTCTGTGTGTGTGTGTGTGTGTGTGTGTGTGTGTGTGTGTTGTCTGTGCGTGTGTGTGCTAGAGTACAGCTTCTGGAGTCGTACAGAAGAGCTCCAGCTGGAGAAAAAGGGAAGAGGAAGGAAAAAAGAGAGATAATGGGAAAAGAATGGGGAAAAGGGAAGGAGAAGAGGCCTAGTACTCTATCCATTGTACACCTAGCTCCTTAGACATTCTATTAGAGAAAGTGACTTGTATCAATCTAGATATATTTGCTATAAATAAAATCAAAATACAAATGAAAGATGCAAGTTAATAAATGTATGTCATAGATTCCTCTTGGAGAGGCAAAAAAAGGAGTTTGCACATTTAATTTTGTCATGTGTCCAAAAGGCAAAACAAAACAAAAAATGTCATCTCCTAGCAAAATTCTTGTTATTAATGACGTGGATCAATATTGTGAGGGGGTGAAGGGATGAAGGTAGGAGGATTGGAGGAATGGAAGAAAGGAGAGAGGAAGGGAAAGGAAGGTAGAGGTCCCCAACCCCAGCAGGGGGAAATTGACCAGAGCCCTTTGGGGCTCAATTAAAAGATCAGAGAGCAATTTTAGGGTTTAGAATAGCTAGGTTTTATTTAAATTAGAAAGGGGAAGGTCTAGGAAAAACTAGGGGGTAGATAAAAAGGGAAAAAGGGGCCAAGAGAGAGAGCTCAGGATCTGAGAGCCTCCAGCTCCAGAGCAGACCCTCCAGGGTAGAGAGAGCTCCAGGGGAGGGAGAGAGGGAGGGAGGGAGAGAGGGAGAGGGAGAGAGAGAGAGAGAGAAAGAGAGAGAGAGAGAGAGAGAGAGAGAGAG
>NW_025379506.1:0-6741 GCF_016433145.1 Gracilinanus agilis
CTCTCTCTCTCTCTCTCTCTCTCTCTCTCTCTCTCTCTCTCTCTCCCCCCCCCTCCTTTTTTCCTCTCTCCTAACTTAGGAGACATTAATTCTAACCTTGATTACCATTATTGGCCTGTCTTCCTCTTAGAGGCACCTATATAGGTGTTGCAACTGATAGAGGGTTCTGTCTGGAGTCAGGAAGACCTGAGTTTAAGTCTTTCCTCAAATACTTAATAGCTGTCTAATCTTGGGGAAGTCACTTAACTTCAGTTTTCGTAACTGTAAAATGGCTATTATAATAACATCTACCTCTGAGAGTTGTTGTGAGGATCAAATGAGAGAATAATTGTAAAGCATTTAGCAGAGTGCCTATCACATGGTAAGTGCCATATAAATGCTAATTATTATTATTCTGTGTATCTAAGGCAATGATCATCAAATTGGGAATTATAATGACCCCAAATCTGGGAGAGTCATCAACCAATGAGAGAGTGGGAAGATCTCATATTGACAATATTCTTCCCATTAAGGCTGGAGTAGCTGGGGCTTTTCTCCAGGGCATCAACATTCAGAAGAGATGGGAGGAAATTTTTTTATGGTGTTTAACTTCTCATATTTACATTTAGCTAGTATTTTTCATCATCAAAAACAACTGTATTTAACACGTAGTTAAGAAGAATAATTAAACTAGCAAACTACCAGACGGCTTGACTGAGACCTGGCCCCAATCTGTCCAAACTCCTATCTCCGAGGTTCCCCACAAGTATTCTCAAGGCGTCCCAACATCCCTCTCTGTCCCCTGCCACTCGCACCCACATATCAGGGTTTACTACTCCCATGGCTACAGAGTTTTCTACTCCACTCTCTTTTCTTTCCACTTAATTAAATTTGTGTTAATTATTTTTTTAAAGAAATTTTAAAAGTAACCTAGACAAATCCAGGTGAATGGGAAGAGTTAGGAGCATCATCCCAGTGGTGGAGAGGCCTAAGATCACGGCCCCCGCCCCTTCCCTGAGAAACAGGAAGACTTCCATTCAATTCCGTCACGTACTGGCCAAGAGACCCTGGGCAAGTCAAAGAAGGTGCAGAACCCCACTGGAAGAGGGAGATTCTTCATCCAGAAGTTTCTACTACCTGTGAAATTACAGGCTTAATCCTTATTTTTGTATAATGAATTACAAACTTGTTATGAGGACAAATATCTTAAGCTGATACTTTGGGCACCAGAATCGCTGGTTATAGCTCTGGATATTGCTTTAACTCATGCCAGTAGTCCTGGGTAACAAGGTCTCCAGACTCAGGGCTAAAGCTTTTCTCCTCATCCCAACTTACCTGTCCTGTTCCATTCCTTAGGGTGGCTAAAGTGAAGTACTAATTCAAACTAATAACTGACAGTTATTTAGTTGTTACAGAGAAAAAGAGAGAACTTGTGCATAAAAAGATACATATCTGTGTGTATATGTTTAGATGCATATATATACATATATCTAGATATAGCTATATAGAGTTTATATATACATAAAGGTATATGTCTAGAGATCTCTAAATTCATATAGATATATATACACACATATATCTAGATATACCCAGATGTTTAGATATATCTAGATGCATATAGATATACACATACATAAATGTATCTCTCTAGATATATCTATATGCATATAGATATACACACAGATACACATATAGTCCTTTAATAAAGTGCTCTAAATCAATAGTTCACAAATTTTTTGGCTTCAAGACCCCTTTATACTCCTAAGAATTGAACACTTTGGTTTATGTGGGTTAAATCTCTCAATATTTACTATGGTAGAAATTTAAATGTATTTGTATTATTAAAAAATAGGTTTGAACCCACAAATCCCAAGAAAGGCTCTGGGGGATCCCTGGACCATACTTTGAGAACTACAACCCTAAATTAAAGGAATAAATGTGGGTAGAAATTTTGAAAGTTAGGGAAGTATTTTGAGAGAAGTGAGCCCTTCCCCCCAATCACACTATATAGTTGGCTGCTAGCACGGAGCCCTAGAGATCCTCTCCAGCAAACTCCAGTGAGATTCCAAGACTGCTCTGCCTTATATTCTGATCCACACTCTTTTAGCTCCCCAGAAGTGTGTTAGCCCCCAGGCCCAAGCCTTTTTGCCTGGGAATAAAAAGATCCAGGGTTTTTGCTCAGTATCCCATCACTAGAGGACTGATAAGAGTCCCCAGGCAGAGAAAAACAAGAGAATGAAAAAGGAAGCTGTAGGGAGGAGGGAAGAAGACAGAACTATCCACCCTCTGAAACAAGCAGACAGGGCCATGACTGTCAGTTCTGCTTATAAATAAATAAAGCCAACTTGGAAGAAAGCTTTCATCCTCATCATCAGAGACTGAGTCCGAATTAGGGAGATCGCCTTTCCACCCTTGCCAGGAAGAGTAGAATACTGTTTTGTTTTGTTTTGGTTTTTTAATCAAAGATGGCTTTCTTTCAAGAGAATGGGACACGTGCCCACCTCCTGAGCCAGAAGCAAAATACAGCAAGGGTGACTGCCAGGGAGAGGAGGGGACCAGAAACCAAAGTCGAGGATGGGAAAAACAAACAAACAATATGAAACATTATTTTGTGTGCTAGTGAAAACAGGCATCATCCCCTCTCTCCCCCCTCACTCCCATCACTCCCTCTAGAAGGAATAGGTCAGAATGACTGAACAGCCCCAAGAAAGAAATGCTAACCACAGTTTAGTCCAGCTGTGTGACACATCTGTCTGTAAAACCATAAAAAAGACTTCCTCTCCAGGGATGCCAACTGCAGAGGGCCTTGTCCTCACATCCCAATGGTCAAACAGAGGAAGAAATATTTCTTAATCATGTTTTCTCTGCTCTCCCCCTATACTACATGATGGTGAACACAGAGAATTAGTTCTTCTCTCCAGCTCCGACAGCTCCAGGGTCGTCGGAACCCCTGCGTCCACAAGATGGCAGTAGAGAGTTTTTAAAGCTTTACACTAGAGATGCCAACATTTCTCTTGTCCCACATCACGTTTCTTTTTTTAAGTGGATGGAATATGAAAAATAATGAAAATATTTTAAAAGTATGTTAGTTACTTCATTCATATGTGAGTGTATGAGCAAATAGATGTAGCTGGTAAGCAAATTATTCTCCATTCATCATGGGGAGAGGGGAACGGGATTGGGCAGGGAGGTTGTTGTGATTTTACTGATGAAAAGGACTCCCTTAGACTTTTTTTTCCATCACTTTTGGCTCTGCAGCTCATCTAGCCACTTAGAAAGCCGTAGAAAGTTGCCTGGGGCACTGAGATGTTAAATGATTTGCCTCCTGGTCACAGAGCCAGCATGTCTCAGAGGCAGAAATTTAACCTGATCTTCTCCGGTCCAAGGCTGACCATCTATCCATTGTGTTGAATGCCCTCTCTCATTTGTGATTTATTCCTAATTTCAGAGTTTGTTTTTCAGAAAATAATGATTTTGGACAGATAGCATCACCTAGTGGATAGAGATCCAACCTTGAACTCGTGAAGACCTTGTCTCAAGTCTTGCCTCTACTACATGTTAGTTCATTGACCAAGAACAAATCCTCTAAAACTCAGGGTCCCCAGGCAACTCTCTAAGACTCTTTAGAAATTACAGAGAAAATGTCTATCTTCATTCAAATCTGGACAGCTTTGATAGGGTCCAAACAAGAAAAGAGACCCTTTAAAGAAGGCAGCCAACTAGAAAGTCCTATTTTAAAATACCAGGCATTTTAGTCTAAGACATTTCTTAGTTGTGTGACCCAGGACAAGTTACTTAACCCCATTTGCCTATTCCTTTCCATTCTGTCCTAGAGTTGTTACTAAGACAGAAAATAAGGGTTTTAAAAGTAAAATAAAATGCTAAGCATTTTAAAAGACCATTTTTCCTTTAATAAAGGGGGTGGGCAGCCTCTTAAGTTTTTTGTCACTTTTCAAGCTCCTCTTACACATAGTACCAAGATAAAATGGCCCTGTCAGTGGAAAGGAGTAGCAGAAAATAGCTAAAACATTATTTCAGAAATCATGTTTGGCAAAACTCTCTCGGTCAAGTCATTTATTCTAGGCAGAAACATTGCATGGGAAAGGGAGCTATTGATGAAAATTCTATAAGGGGGTAACTATAAAGTCATGCTACAGGTTTTACACATGAGGCTGATGGAAACAGGTTCATCATTACTTTTGTAGTCATATCTCATACACACATCCACAACTTAATCTCTACTTGGAAACAAAGCATGTTTTTTAGGAACTAAAACTACTGAAAGTCTTCCCTTGGTCAGTATTCATTGGGAGAAGGTTCTCTAAAGGGGTCAAAGTGTTGCCTATTTGTTTTATCCTCCAAGCCACAAAATCATAGAAATTAGAGCTCATCTAGCCTAGCTCCTAAAATTGATGCCTAAATTATACTTAATAGAGCTTTAGAAAAGAAAGAAGACAATGAATGGTTTTGAGAATCTGAATTGGGCATGTAAGAGGAGAGAAAGAGTTGAAGAGAAGCCTAAAGGGAAGACAGAATAAGACATACTACTGTCTGTTATTTTCCTCATAATAACGACAGTTTGTATTGATTAAAAGCTTTATGGTTTACAAAGCACTTTCCATGCAACAACTCTCATAGGTAGTGCAAGTATTCTTCCCATTTAATGAAGAAACTGAAATTAAGAGAGGTGTAAATGACTTGCTCATAATCAGAGAGCCCAAGTCTCTTTTCTCCCAATCCAGTGTTCTCCCTCACTACAATGACAAAACTTCTAGTAAAATTAGCTCTTCCCTCAAAATGTTTTATACATTTTTGTTTTTCAGTCATATCTGACTCTTTTGGACCCCATTTGGAGTTTTCTTAGGAAAGATACTGGAATAGTTTGTCATTTCCTTCTCCAGTTCATTTTACAGATAAGGAACTGTGGCAAATAGAGTGAATGATTTGCCCAGGGTCATACAGATACTAAATGTTTGAGGCCAGATTTGAACTCAGGAAAATAAGTCTTCCTGATTCCAGTCTGGCATTCTACCTACTGTAGTTCCTATCTGCCCTCACACTACTTGAGGATGTAAACTTTCCTTTGGATAGGTAGAAAGTAAATCTGTTCATCTCCAGCCTATAACAGTGGCTAGAGTAGTCAATTTGAAGTCAAGAAGAACTGGGTTCAAGTTCCACCTCTGGCATTTATTGTGGGACCATAGACAAGTCACAACCTGATCTCTCAGGCACCTCTCCAAGATCAGAAGTTCCCATTGCTGGTACATATGTGCACAAATCAACAGGAACAAAAAGATAATAGATCGAATGAAAGTTACCGGTTTACAGTCATGGCCACTCTATCCACTGGACCACATTTGGATCCCGAGACTTTTAAGAAATACACAAGTGATGTGAATGATTCTTGAATCATTCTTGAATTCTTGAACCTATATCTCCCCCAGGAAGCCTGTCACAAAATTCCCACCATTTAAGTAACTCCCTTGGTTAAGGCATTGCCTCTAGAATCAATTCACAAGCATTTTATCAAGGACCTACTTTGTGTTGGGTCCCGTGCTAGACACTAGGAATACATACACATTGTTGACATGCCAATAGCAGTCTGGTTTAGACTAATACAATTAAGTCATTAACCTCACCAACTTCACAGGGCTGTGTTTAATAAGCCTTAAAATGTTGAATAAATGCAAGCTATTACTATCACTCTTCAATGGATATTAATTTCCCAAGTTACTTAGCAACAACTATCTTGTTAGATAAATAAGGCAGTTACGAAATAGCAGATAAAGCATTAGAATAGAAAAATCAAAAAGTTCTAGTTTCCAGTCCAGCCTCAGACTCTTACTAGTCTCTGAGGCTCAATTTCCTCATATGTACTATGAGGATAATAGCAACTACCTCACACAGTCATCACCAAGAGCAAATGAGACCATGTATGTATAATGTGCTTTTTTTTTTTTTTCCTAGTCCATTTGACAATATATTTTGAGTAGTCTGTGTGTTCATCTTAATTCTCAATAAAGTTCCCTATATCTTTCCATTTTCAACCAACATTCCTTTCACCCTTCTTACTTTTTTTTTTTAATTTTTTTTTTTAACATTTATTAATAATCATTTTTAACATGGTTACATGATTCATGCTCCTATTTTCCCCTTCACCCCCCGCACTCCCCCCACCCATGGCCGACGCACTTTTCCACTGGTTTTGTCATGTGTCCTTGATCAAGACCAATTTCCCAATTGTTGGTGGTTGCATTGGTGTGGTAGTTTCGAGTCCACACCCTCAATCATGTCCGCCCCGACCCATGCGTTCAAGCAGTTGCTTTTCTTATATGTTTCCTCTCCTGCAGTCCTTCCTCTGAATGTGGGTAGCATCTTTACCATAAATCCCTCAGAATTGTCCTGGGTCATTGCATTGCTGCTGGTACAGAGGTCCATTACATTGGATTTTACCACAGTATATCAGTCTCTGTGTACAATGTTCTTTTGGCTCTGCTCCTTTCGCTCTGCATCAGATCCCGGAGGTCTCTCCAGTTCGCCTGGAACTCCTCCAGTTTATTATTCCTTTTAGCACAATAGTATTCCATCACCCGCATATACCACAGTTTGTTCAGCCATTCCCCAATTGAAGGACATACCCTCCTTTTCCAGTTTTTTGCCACCACAAAAAGCACAGCTATAAATATTTTTGTACATGTCTGTTTATCTATGATCTCTTTGGGATACAAACCCAACAATGGTATGGCTGGGTCAAAGGGCAGG
>NW_025379507.1:0-1459 GCF_016433145.1 Gracilinanus agilis
TAGCCACATTCAGAGGAAGAACTGTGGGAGTAGAAACACAGAAGAAACACAACTGCTTCAGCACATGGGCTGTTGGGAATATTATTGAGGATGTAGACACTAAATGATAACTCTAGTCCAACTATCAACAATATGGAATTAGATCTTAATCAATGATACATGTAAAACCCAGTGAATTGTGCATTGGCTATGGGAAGTAGGGACTTGGGGGAGAGAGAAAGAACATAAAACATGTAACTTCGGGAAAATATAAATAAACAAACAAACAAACAAATAAATAAATAAATAGAAAAAAATAATAAAAGAAAAGAAAAAGATAAAAGTTCATGTACATTAGAAATAGCTCTGTTGCTGCTGCTGCTACTGCTACTGCTGCTGCTATTACTACTACTACTACCACAACTATTACTGAAGAAAAATGAGAATTAGGATTTCAATATACATGTAAAGTGTTTCAAACTTCAAGAGTCCTAGTAATTGAAAAAAAAATGTCATTTTAGTAGAAAGATAATTCATCATTATTTTAGATTTGTACATATAAAAACAGTAAAACATAATAATAAAAAACAATAAAGAATTAAATAATAACTAGGATGATTTAGACCAGAGTTCAAATCCCACATCATTTTTTATCAGTTGTATGATAATGATAATATTAATTAAATTAAATAGGTAAGCCTCAGTTCTCCATTTAAAAATTAATGGATGGATCTATATGGTCTCTAAGAGGTATTCAAATTCTAAACATATGCTATTATTATCTCTTTTTTCTCTTATATTTCAAAGGCCACATTCAAATTGAGGTCTTAGTTTTGAAAATGTTTCTCTATCATGTAAACCATGGATAGCATGAAGTCCCTTAATTTAGAGATATTATATAGTATAAGGACAAACAGCCCAACATTTGCCAATGGTTTCCAAGAGCACTGCTACAACATTGTGAACAAGATTCAGTTCAAAAACAGTAAGAAAAAGAAAACAATCTTTTTAATTTATTACAACATTGCACCAATGTTTTGGCAATGACATGTCCTGCGCTCCAGAGCCACTTCCCTAGTTAGCACTTGGAAATTTCATATTGGATGTCACTCAGTTATCTTGAAGGCAACATGTCCAAAACAACTTCTTATTTTTCCTCTCTTCTTCTTAAGTTACCTCTTCCACTTGAGGACATCACAATTCTTTTAGCCATTTAGACTTGCAACTTCAGGGTCAGCCTCCATTCTTCAACTGAACTCACACTATATTCAATCTGTCTTTAAATTCTATTGGCTTTTTTTTTTTAAACCCTTGTACTTCAGTGTATTGTCTCATAGGTGGAAGAGGGGTAAGGGTGGGCAATGGAGGTCAAGTGACTTGCCCAGGGTCACACAGCTGGGAAGTGGCTGAGGCCGGGTTTGAACCTAGGACCTCCTGTCTCTAGGCCTGACTCTCACTCCACTGAGCTACCCAGCTGCCC
>NW_025379508.1:0-5090 GCF_016433145.1 Gracilinanus agilis
GCATATATATATATATATAGTTATAAAATAAATGGGCTAGAGATGGAGAGAGATGAGGGGGGGGTAGACTGAATACTACCACTGCTAATTGGGTAACAGCAGTGGTAGTCCAGATATGTGGCTAGAGTGAGAGATCTGAATCTTGCCACCTAGCTAGATGTTGTACCACCTCCCTCCTTTATAACAGTGCCCAGGCAGGATCCTTCAGGTCAGTGGATGAATCTCCCTGTCAGGTCTCACCTGGGGTTGATTAATGATGGTTATTGGGCTCTATTAGCCTTGGACATGTTTATCTGACTGCGTTGCTCCCTTCCCAGAGAAGTGATGACACAACCACTCCAGGAAGGTACTTGAATAGCTTTATCTATATTTCTAGCAAAGAAGGAATATTAGGAAATGGATAGAGGAATTGGGAAACCCTAAACTAATGATGATAATAGTAATCCCTCAGAACTTTAGGCAAATGAGTGATTCTGGCTTAATCTAGCTCCTCTGGCTCAGCCTGGCCACAGCCAAACCAGAGCAAACAAGCTGCTGTTTGATGTCTTCAGCTTCTTCTTCTTGCCAAACGTTGTTATGCCTATTACAGCCTTCAGGTACGACCCCTTTCCACCCACTTCTTCTTCTCCTGACCACTTCCCAGATCCCTCCAGGGTCCTGGGAGACCTAGATAACTAAAGATGTTTGAATTCCTAAATATCTAGGGGACAGTAGAATAAGAAGATTGATGGTCTGGGTGCAGGTTGGTAATGTTAATCAGGTACAAGACAGGAGTTCTTGCAAGGTTGAATCAAGCAAGTCTCAGATCCCAGTAGACCAGGGTCCACAGATCTCAGGTCCAAAGGAAATGAAAGGAAACAAAAGCCAGGGCTGCTAGGGTATTTATACCTCCCTGGCCAACTGCTTTCTCCCCTGTCCTCATGGCCTCTGGGAACATTCTGATGTCCAATGGCCTTCACCTGTCAATCAACAGTGAGACTCTCAGCTCCTAGAGCTTCAATATAACTATAACTATAACTATAACTATAACTATATACATATACATATACATATACATATACATATATACACATATATATATATTCTCTATCCCAACTCATTTTGTGTATATGTATGTATGTGTGCATATGTACTCACATAATACATGCATCCATAATTTATTATTTCTTTTTAGGAATAAAACCAGTAGACCTGAAATGAGGCCTCTATTCTAATAGAATTTTGAGGAAATGAGCTATCTGATGGAAAAATCCAACAATGGTCAGGGGTTTTCCCATCCATAATGGAGAGTGGGGGATCAGAGAAGCTGATATTCAAATTTCCAGTTCTATATCTCTTAGAAACCTATGAAATGAATCCTAAGCTTCCAACTGGGAGTTCTAAAGTAGCTTCAAAAGACTAGTGCTCACCTCTTTTTACTTTTAAACTTTTCATATCTGAGTATTGATATTATTCCTGTAGGATTTTTTCAAAGTTATTACTCCAATTAAAAAAATAAGTAATACTACTTTATAGTTTTGAGGTGCTAAAATTACACAAGACAATTTACACACGTGATGATGTTTTGTCTTCAAGTAACCCCTGAGAAATAGGTAGCATTATTATTCCTAATTTTATAAGAATGAAAACTAAGGAACAGTGAGGTTAGGTGATTTGCCCAGGGGCACACAGCTAGTAAATGTCTGAGACATGACTCAAAGATCATCTTGACTCCCAGGCTAACACAACATACACTAAAAGGAAAATTATTTTCAATGATACTTCTCTAATGTAAACTTTTCAGGACATAGATCATTATTGTTTTTATTTTCAAAAGATGTGAAGGAAAAGGTAAACCTACATATAATCGCCCTCTCAATACCTAGAATGCTTTTACTTCCTTATCTTTAATGTCATCCCTAGATTCATAGAGATAAACAACATGGAAGAAATTTACACAAAATGATACATTATTATTATATTAATTTTTAAACCCTTACCTTCCACCTTAGAACCAATATTTGTTATAAGGCAGAAGAGTGCTAAGGGCTAGGCCAGTGATTCTCAAAGTGGGTGCCACCGCCCCCTGGTGGGTGCTGCAGAAATCCAGGGGGAGCAGTGATGGGCTCAGGTGCATTTGGGGGCAGTGAATAATTGTAAGGGGGAGGGGATAGTATATGACAGGGGGTGCTAAGTAATATTTTTTTTCTGGAAAGGAAGCGTTTGAGAATTCTCCATTAGGACAGACAATTCAGAATTCTGGCAAATAATAAGTGACTAGGAGATGATTATTGATAATTCTCTACATTGGCCTTCAGTCTTACATCTGCTACTGCCTAGTCTACCACTCGATTAGTTCAATCTAGACTTCAACTTGATGCTTCTAAAACTCATTCATCACATTCAACAAGAAATCTGTTTTCTTGCTAATTCTTCTGTATTTGTGAAGATCAAAATGATAATATCATCTTCAAATCATATAAACAATAAGTGGTGGCCCATTTTGGAGTTACTTCTGCTTGAAGCACTTCCATAGCCAGTCACTTCCAAAACTGTATTAATTCTGTCTCCAAAGCATCTCTCTCATCCATAATCTCTCCACTCATACTGCCATTATTCTAGTTCAAGAATTTGCTGCTTGGCCTCCCAAATAGTATTTTGACAACAATACCAATTATCTGTTTGATTTTAGTCAAATTACTTATATCTCTGTGGTTCAGTTTCCTTATATGTAAGATGTGTGGTCTTCATAGATGATTTTTAAGGTCCATTCATCAACAAAATTAAATCTATGCTCTTGTTTTCCTTCTAGCACCACTTTTCCAGTGCTTCAAAATACTCAGTGGCTTGCTATTAGTCATAGGACAAAATTTTGAACCTCTCACTTAAGGGCTTCTTCAAATTGAACACAGAGGAGGTACCATGGAAGTTAAGATTTCTTTCACATTATTAATCTTTGTGCTAAGTACATTAAGGGTAAATTTGGCTGAAAACTATTTTTCTATCTCTTAGTATAACTTTTTCCCCTCTACATATTCACATATTCCATGATGATATCTGATAGCTCTTCTCTTGAAATAAATTATTTCCTGAAGGGAAGAATTAGAAGAAATAAATAGCGGTTAAGATGGTGGCAGTGTAAGGAGCAGCTGCTCGAACTTTCCTAACCGAAGCATACAGGACTCCTCAAGGGGAAATAAAAACGAGTCCAGACGAAGGAAGGAACCCCACAACAGGGCGCAGCATTGAAGGTACGCAGAATGGGGGCATTTCCACGCTATAAAGGGAGAGGAAGAAGCCCCTCCCCCACCCCCCACAGCACACACCTCTCACAACACCAAAGCACAAGCGGGTAAACAGGACTGGGGCAACCAGATAATCACTGGCAGCCCCCCGGGCTTGTACCTGTGTGCTGCAAGACAAGGGACCCCAAGTGGCTGGGGGCGCACACGGACCTTCCCCGAGCCTCCACGTGGGTGAAGGCACCCCCTTGGGCCAGGACAAAGGCCCCTAAAACAGGGCCTTTCCCAAGCGCTGAAGGCATCGCCTCAGGTGCGAATAAATATCTCCAGCCCAAGGACTTTCACTACCTTCTGCAGGGGTGAAGGCAGGGCCCTAAGAGCATCTTCGCAGGCAAAGGCAGTGCCCTAGGCTTGAATAACGATCTCCATCCCAGGCTTGGACCTCCAGTGAGGACCAGGTGCAGACCGGAGCGCGGCTGTGGAAGCAGCCTCAAAGACTGCTGAAGGAACCTCGGGCAGAGGGGCAGACCAGGAACTACCAGGAGGCCTGACCCCGAGGACAAGGAGACAGGAGCCCCCGGAGCTTGCAAGGCGAAGGCAGACCCTGAGTGCAAAGACAAAGCGGAAAAGGGGCGGGGCTAACAATGGCCAGCAATAAGGAAACCCAGAAGAAAAAGACTATCAAGAGAAGCTCTGGAACACTGGACAACTTCTACACAGAGAAAATCCAGACAATAGATGAGGGAAAACAAAAACCCAAACCTCCCCAAAAAAATGAAAGCTGGTCACAAGCTATGGAAGAGTTTAAAAATGAAATGCTGAGGAAGATGGAAGAAATCTGGCAAGAAAATAACAGTTTAAAAGGCAGAATTTCACAATTGGAAAGTGAGACAAGTCAACTGAAGAACAAAAATGACCAGATTGAAAAGGAAAACCAAAGAATTATAGCCGAAAACCAAAACATTAAAGCCGAAAACCAAAACATTAAAGCTGAAAACCAGTCCTTAAAGGCTAGAATCGAACATTTAGAAACCAATGATCTCTCAAGACAACAAGAACAAATAAAACAAAGTCAAAAGACTGATAAAATAGAAGGAAACATGAAATATCTCAATGAGAGAGTGACAGACCAAGAAAACTGGTCTAGAAGAGACAACTTAAGAATCATTGGTCTTCCAGAAAAGGCAGAAATTAATAGAAACTTGGACTGCATACTTAAAGAAATTATTCAGCAAAATTGCCCTGAAGAGGGCAATATTGACATTGAAAGGATCCATAGAACACCCTCTACACTGGACCCAGAAAAGTCAACACCCAGAAATATAATAACAAAATTGAAGAGCTTTCAAGTTAAAGAAAAAATCTTACAAGAAGCCAGAAAGAAACAATTCAAATATCAAGGAGCACCAATCAGGATCACACAGGATCTGGCAGTCTCAACGCTAAAAGACCACAAGGCTTGGAATACAATATTCAGAAAGGCAAGAGAGCTGGGCCTTCAGCCACGAATCAACTACCCAGCGAAACTAACCATATACTTTCAGGGGAAAGTATGGGCATTCAACAAAATTGAAGAATTCCAAGTTTTTGCACAAAAGAGACCAGGACTAACTGGAAAGTTTGACACTCAACCACAAATATCAAGAGAAAGATAAAAAGGTAAATAAGAAACAGAGGGAAAAGAAAGAAAACTCATAGTCTTTTAAGCTTGACTCTTTAAGGGCATAAATAAGATCTAATTATCTGTATTACTAGGTGGAGAAATGCTATGTATAATTCTCTGTAGTGAACTCTATACACTATTATAATATTCACTATTATAGCAACCAGAAGAATAATTCATAGGGAGAGGACAGGATACTAAATGGT
>NW_025379509.1:0-8415 GCF_016433145.1 Gracilinanus agilis
AATACTATGTATTGGCTCCAAGGCAGAAGAGTGGTAAGGGTAGGCAATGGGGGTCAAGTGACTTGCCCAGGGTCACACAACTGGGAAGTGTCTGAGGTCAAATTTGAACCTAGGACCTCTTATCTCTAGACCTGGTTCTCAATCCACTGAGCTACCCAGCTGCCCCCACTATTTGATTTTTTAACTTCTTTTCAAGTTCTTCCAAGAGTTATTTAGGTGTCTAACATCCTTTCTCACTTTCCTTTGGGGCTTCACATATTTCTTTTTTGCCATTGCTGTCCTTTTCTTTGTATTTTGATCTTCCCTGTTACAAAAGTAACTTTCTACAGTTAGGTTTTTTCTTTGTCTTCTGCTTATTTTTCTAGTTGTTGTTTTGTTTTGTTTTGTTTTACCTCCTCACTACTTTGTCTGTCTGTTGAGGATTTGCTGTTCCTGGACTAAAAGGAGTACTGTTCCAAGCTTGCAGGGTAACCTTTCTGGTACCCAGGGAAGGCCCAGTTTTCTTTGGGTCTGCACTCTGAGAGTGTGACCCAGCTGACTTCTAATGGTGAGGTTTGTAGCTATTTTGTTCAGCTGGATTCTGTTCCCTCTGCTGCTATTTTTTTTTTTACTATCTCATGACTTGGACTGTTCCTCAACATTGCTGATTTTTTGCCTAAGTTCATTGGGTTGCTCCCCTTTCTGTCATTTTATTGCCTCAGGCTAAATGGAAGGATTTTTTTTGAGATGAAGCTCATCCTGTCAGTTCCCCTAGTGCTGCATTCACTGGACCACAGTCCCCTCTCATCCTGACAAGATATCTCCCTCCTGTTTTCCTTTGTTTTAAACTGATTTACTTTCTATTTTTGTGTGTTTGGAAGGTTTAGGCAAGCAGAGCATGTATCTTAGCTCCCACCATGCAACTCACCAGTCTGGTCTATGTCTCTTTAGAGTCACCTGCCAGCAATCTCATCTCCAGCCTGCTAGAATATCTCTTCCTCTAAGAGCAGACTGATAGCTTTTTAGTCATAATTGCCACACCCAGCTAACAAAAATTAAAAAGAGTACCCCTATATTAATATTATCATTACTATTTTCTCTCCAATCCAAAGATCCTACTATTTTATCCTAGATATCTATTCTCTATAGAGGTAGGAATGTTTAAGTTCCTCTCTGGTTCAGTATGCAAATGAATTCAAAGCAAAACAAAAGATAAACTAAAGAAGAAATGTTATTGTTCTTCATCCACCTAGTGCACATTCCTGCTTTTATTATATATATCTGTCAGCTGCAAAAATCCCACTGCTTTAGTGCTCTATTCTAGCCAGCAAAAACCCTAGCTATTTCCTTATACTGAAATAATTCCTAACACAGTGATCTATGTGAAGTTGATACTCAACATGTGCTTACTGAAAGTTAAAAACATCTCTTGAATCAAGGAGCCTCTTTTCTAATATGGGTAGACATTCCTGGAAGTTTCTATAGTCCTTGGGTTTAGGAATATTAATAAATAAACACTAACCCTGATTACCTTATCTTTAATCTAGTTAGGAAAAATCTCAAAGCCTGAAAGGGTTTCTATATAAGGAGAGACAAAAAGGACCCAATAGACTCCTCTGCAGTTTTCCATTCCAGGATAACTGGCTTGCTATCCATTCTCAGCATAATGCATTCCATCCCATCTCGGTATCTTTGCCCAAGTGGTCCACCATGTATGGAATTCAGTTCATCCTTCCCACCATGTAGAACCTTTAAACCATAACTCAGCTGCCATGATTTACTTAAATCAGTTCTTTCCTTACTCTCCTATTTATTAGGATTCTATTTGTCTTAAAATCACAGTACTTGCATATATTCTAAGTTGACTTACTTGAATAAGTGTTGTATGCTCTCCTCTTTGGGCAAACTACTTCGTTTTCATCTTTATAGCTCCAGTGCCAGCAGAATACCTGACAAAGAGCAAGTGCATCATGAATGCTTATGGAACCAGACTTGTACTGAGTCAAATACCATTTAATCCTAAACTATCTTTGGAATCATTGATCCTTGCCCATCCTTTATATGTCCTTGAATGGTTGAAATGAAAAGGGGAGGCATCAACAAAGTTGTTAAGCAATGGGAGTTTGTCTCTAGTCCATCAGTCCATCACTGGTTTCCTTCTAATGATAATAGTTATAATAATAGTTATAATATATAATATAATGTAATATAAGATAAGATAAGATAATACAATATATATGATAGTAATAGCCAGCACTTATATAGTACCTACACCATACAAATAGTGTAACCAGATACTGTACTAAGTACTTTACAAATATCACCTCATCTGATCCTCACAATAGTCCTAGAAGGTAGTGTGTGTCATTATCCCTAGTTTATAGATGAAGATACTAAGTCAAAGAGAGGAAAAGACTTCTTCAAAGTCACATAGCTAATAACTATCTATGGCCTCAGAAGGACTAACCTCACCTCAGAATTTAACATAATCAAGTCCTTTTTAAAGTTAGGTACTGTGATTTCACAGATATACAGAGTTCCCTTTAAGAAAAAAACTTCCCTCTATCAATGTAAATCAGCAACTGTTCTACACCTTATATGTAGTGGGAGCTTTGACAATATCTTGACAGACTTCAGGTAATGGAGGTCTTAAAGAATTTTCTTAGGGCTCCAAAAGTTTAAATGACTTACCCAGGGTCTCACACCCTGATAAGTATATGAGACCAGACCAGAGAAACAAAGTAGTCTTGACTCCTACACAAATTCAACTTAAAATGATTGTTAAAAATTGTTATTACATGTAATTGGGAAAATAAAATATTTTTTAAAAGAGAAGGCTGCCAAGATCGAGGTTAAACGCTGAAGATACAATTACAAAAGTCTCACATTTTTTTCTTAAAGAAGTTTACATTTTACTGAGGTATATACAGTATGACTATTTCAAAAGTACAGAATTAGGTGATGGAGAGTCATGGGTGAGGAACAGCAAGAAGGCCAACGTAGCTGGTCTGTAGGAAGGAGGAGAGTAATATATAATATGCCTGGCAGCATAAGAAGGAACTGGGTGATGAAGGACTTGAACTCAAACATGGGGCTTTATATTTTATCCAGAAGGTAATAGGGAGCCCCTACTATTGATTGAGTAGAGGGGGAGTGTCATGGTACAACTGG
Source organism: Gracilinanus agilis (assembly GCF_016433145.1). NCBI lineage: Eukaryota > Metazoa > Chordata > Mammalia > Didelphimorphia > Didelphidae > Gracilinanus > Gracilinanus agilis. The sequence goes on from NW_025379509.1 coordinate 3,151, forward strand.
AGCTTTAGAAAAATTACTTTGGGGGTGTGAAATTTATCATGCTGGGAATTTTGTGCCTCAGTTTCTCTTTATCAAAGATTTTTATTATGCCAGCTGGTAGATGGACAGGAGAAAGGAGCATCTTGAGGTAGGCTAATGCACTTGTCCAGAAATGAGGTAATGAGGTACCAAAGTGGATGCTTGTATGAGTGAAGAAATATTGTGAAGGTAGAAAGAAAACTTGCCAACAGATTGGAGTAATCAGGTCTAGACAGAGGAATGTAGGATTTAAATTAATATCCAAGAATTATATTTTATAGAATTTATTAATAATCACTTGAAGTAGAAGGAATAAAAAAGTAAATAGAAGTTAAAACAAAGGTAATTATCTAACAAAATAAAAGGCCACATGAATAGATTCTCCTGCCACTAACCTCACCACCTCCACCAAACCAATCAGATCAAGAGAGAGAGAGAGACAGGGCTATACAAAATTTATAACCTCCCTACCTTAGCATGTAATGTGAGGAGAGTGGGGTGCTGGGAATCATAGTTTTTAGGGTAACAGATTCCAATTACAAAGGAGTGTGTGTACATGTTCAGGAACTAATAAAAGCTTATGGGAGTGAAGAGGCTGAGAAACCAGAGCAATAACTGAGCCTTTGGTTTTTCCTTGCTCTTTTTCCCTTTGGGAAGGGGATGGAGAACCCTGGAGACAAATCCATAAAGAGTTACTAAGGAAAACAAGGCTGTTTAGGGATACTTTCCTTAACAGTTACCAGTTGCCATCTGGGAAGCCAGTCATAAGCTCCTACAACATGTCTTGTGCTATCATGGTGAGAGTCAGACCCCCCGGGCTGGCCTGGGATGAAAAGGCTTATAGAGTACTTCCTTTTCTTGTAGCAAATAGCACTAAACTGCTTGTTCTCTCTGTTCTAGCATGCTGAACCCCAGGGCTTTGGGTTGCTCTGTGTTTCTTCTTCATGAACTACAATGACAGATTTGGGAAAATTAGACTAGACTCCAACTTTGCCACTGGGGCCATTGTTTCGAAGGATACAGGTGGCATATGGCCTCCATATTCTCTGCAGTTAGAACTTTCAGAGCCACCACTTCCTGGTGTTACTGTTTGCCTTAGGGAAGAGTTCCAGCCAGCAGGGATTGGCCCACTGAATCCATCTGCCCTGTGAAATTGGTAGAGAACACAGAAAGGGAGAGACATTAGAAAGACCGATGGCTAGTTGGCAAACTATATAGGGTGCTGAACATGGAATCAGGAAATATAAAAATATATATATTTTTTAAATTCATGGACCTCAGGTTAAGAATTCCATGTGTCCCTTTTAAATACTTCATTTTATTTTATTTTTATTAATAACTATTAATAAATTAGTGATTATTAATAATTCTTAATAAAACTTTAATTAATTTATTTATTTGGAGGTTTTTGACATGGTTATATGATTCATGTTGTTTCCCTCCCTTCCTCTAACACCTGCTCCCATAGCTAACGAGTAATTCCACTAGGTTTTACATATGTCATTGATCAAGATCTTAAATAGTTCATTTTAAATTGAGGTGGTCCACTATAATCAGAAAGCCATGCTTTTAATCAATAACCTTTGGGGAGGGGGCATTCTTTCTTGAGACCAAATGTCCTGGACACATTCAAATGAGAATAAAGTGGTATTATTCTATTCCTTTTCCTCTTCCTTCCAATAGCTAGAAGGAATCCTTTTTTCATTTTTTATTAGAGTGCTAGATATAATGAGAAACCAAGAGACAAGGTTAGCTTCATGCACTGGCACAGTATTTGCATGGCATGATATGGTACATATTGGCGGAGGGCTGCCAAAAGGCCGGTCAGTTCCTGAATATGTCCCCTACCAACCTATGCCTGAAATTCCCACCCTTAGAGGCCCTTCTTTGGGGTTAAGATAGTATGTCTTCTATCTAAAGACTCCTACCAAAATGAAAATATGTTTTGGGAGATGGCATATTAAATCATTACTACTCATTGAACATACTGTCTTGAAGCAGTTGATCAAGTAATTAGCTTCTACCCAATGTAATGGGTCTCTGCCCCTGGAGCATGAGTAACCACAATTCAAGTTTCCTGTAGAAAGCTTTGGGATCTGGCTTCTTGCCATTTGTGACTCATTCATTGAGTTTCCTAATTGGCTGCTCTTGCTGCTAGCACTCTCAGGTCTTTCAGAATCTTTCAATGATCACACACGTATTCCATAAAGGAAAGGAAATAGGAAGATATATGAAAGCAGGCAGGGACCTCCAACCCATGCTCCATTCTGTTATGGTAGAAAAGGGACATGCTTCCCAACACATTACTGGAATCACATCCTGTCACTTTGGAGTATTGCATCCTAGAGAGTCACCAGTTACAAGTTGTCTCTTTTTCCACAAGGCATGGCACCCCATATTGGCACTTCTGGCTTAGAGGCCAGCCCAGAGACTTCTCAATGAATTAATGACTTCATGAAACACTTATCTTGTGCAAGGTATTGTGGAGTACAAATAGAAGAGGTGACAGTGCCTTTTCTCAAGGAGCTCACATTCTAATGGGGGAGGGAGAGACAACACATATAGAAGATTTTACCTGCAAGGCAGATGGAAAGATACTCATGATCCTTAGAGCTCAGCAGCAAAGGAGTTGGTGACACATCAGCTTTAATATTATTTCCCCTGATAAAATCATGTGCAATATTTCTAATTTTGACCCATTTCACAGAACTAAGGACTTTAGAATTAAGGCCTTTGCTTTATCGGTCGTCAATGGCTAGGACTGCTAAGGGGACAGAGTTGTAGCACCTGCAGAAGCAGTCCTGGGTCACATCTCCCAAAGAGAAGCATCCTGAGAAGGTGTCTATATAAATTGGGCTGCAAGTCAGCAGCATTCCTGGGGCTCTAGGGTTTGTCTGCCCCAAAGTGGTGCTTGATTGGTGGTTAATGATGATGAATGTGTAATATATGGCCTGAAGCGGACTTCCAGATTTCTCCTGTGGTTGACTAGAATGGCAACCCTCTATGCTAGAAAGAAAAAGGGGAAATTAAGTTAGCAGAAAGCAAAGCTCTGAAGGGTTGAATGCTTACTATGTTCCAGGCACTGTCATATGCTAGAGGCACAAAAAAAGTCCAAAATAGTCCCTGACCCCAAGGAGCTTACATTCTATCTGAAGAGACAACATTATATATGTATGTATGTATGTATATATACATATATATATATATGGATATACAAAACTCAGAGCATTACTATATTTTGATCTAAAGAACAGCAGGGGGGAAAAGAGATCTATAGTTCAGAGACTTGCTAGGGCAAACCTAAGGGGAAGGGGTGGCAGAGAGACTGAAGCCATCAGAAGGGGTTGGAAGACTAAAGACAAACTTTAACTCCTTAACTATTTTACATAGGACAGCCCCTACCTAAACACTACCATATGTCTATGTTATGGCTCACATTCCAAAACCAGTGCATTTGCATTTGGGGTCCTATTAATATTATTCAAAATGATCAACTCTGATTTGGGATAAGTACTGGATACAAACTTCTGCCCCTCTGGAAATGAGTTTTGCTGACATTCTCTGCCTCTCAAAATCCTCAAAGCAATACTTCCTAATGGGCCACATTATTTTGTTTATTCTGCTTATCACAAATCAAAGGTAATTTGGTAGTGGCATTATTAATAGCTCTCTTTCAAAGCATGTTGATCCTTTAGATGATTTTAAATGGTCCTAATGATTCTCTAGGCAGGGCCAATAAGACAAATGGGGTCACTTTTTTGCAAATAGGGTCCACTGAACGAATAACACTTAAACCACATTGGCCAGATGCTATGTTCTGCAATCTTGCTAGACCTTTGGGAAGAGGGATAGGTTATCTTTACAATGTCCGGCATCCAGACCACCCACAGTGAGAAAGGAAGGTATAATAAAAGGAAAACCTCAAAGGCATCTGTGAAAACTCGGACAGCAGAGCAAGACAGAATCAGACAGACAGGAAGAAAAGCAGCCCTGGAGTAAAGACAGGAGTATAAAAATGGGAGTTTAACCTTAAAGTACTGCTGAGTGAGCCAGAAGGAGTGTGGGCGTGGGGAGGAGGCTTAGAAAGAGGATGGAAACCAGGAAGAGAGAAATAAAATGTAAAAGAAAAGGAGGTATGGGAGAACAAGCACGTAAAGTCCATCACGAGTAACTTAGGCAGGTAAGATAGAAAGAGAACAACCAAAAGAATTGAGAAAGGAATGGAGATTCAAGGACAGTTCTTGACAGTTGAACCAGAGAATCACATCTTGCCAAGTTTTGTAACTACTTTTGAACTTCATGGATTCTGACTTTGGACCCAAACTTGTATATTCAAGTTCTGTCTAGCATAGACACAACAAAACTTTCAAGTTGAACGAGAACAGGATTATGAAAAGGGCTCAGGGGTATTTTTGAACATCCAATGGTTCTTACAAAATGGCATTTTGATGAGTTAAGTATAAATGAATCAGAAACACATGGATAAAATTTCTCTCAAAATACATAGTTTTTAAGAATTAAAGAGTGAAAGTGCTGACATAATACATTTGGGGATCTTCTGAATCTATGATATGGAAAATGGATCTGGAGACATTTCACTGAACCCAAACCTCTACTGGGATCTCCCAATTCTACTTTGTCACTGTTGTATGATTTTTCTTTTTGTCTCCACTCATCCACTCATGTCTAATGTTTTGGAAGATTTTCCTCTATTAATGAATTCTGCTCGAACATCTGCCTCAAATATCTCAACATCAGAACCTCCTCAATGCTGGTTATAAATTTATAGAATATTAGTTGGAACCTGGCAGTGTCTTTGGAGTTATTGGGTTCATGGAACTAGAACTGGAGAGATCTTAAAAAACTATCCTATTCAATTCCCTCCTTTTATATGATTGAGGAAACTGAGGCCTAGGGAGAGTAAATGATTTTCCTTAAATCTACACAGATAGTAAGCAAATGGGGCAGGGAATCAAATGCCCTATTTCTCAAATGAAGAAACAAGCTCCATACTCTCAGGTTGTCTATAGGTCAAAGGGTTAGATTTGAGACATTGTCTTACCTTATCTTCTCTCTCCTTTTAATCCAACTCATAGCAAACAATTTTGACTTCATCTCTCTGAAATCACATTCACAGTTGCTTATGCTTATATGGACACAGAAGGTTCATCAATATCATATTTTTAAAAAATTGTTACCTCTTCTCTCTCTCTCTCTCTCTCTCTCTCTCTCTCTCTCTCTCTCTCT
>NW_025379510.1:0-4579 GCF_016433145.1 Gracilinanus agilis
ATATATATATATATATAGCTTAGAACTAGTGAAGGGTTTTTTACCCAAAAATGAGATTCATTTTCTGTGAGTGTAAATGGGTTTTACAAAATAGCAGATTCACAATGCACATTCAAATAGAGTACCATAATTTCTAATAACACATTTTAAAACAATAAACAATGATGTTTAAAAATCATATACTTGTTACAACTTTTAAACCTTGGCTAAAACGTAGTCCAGGCTGCTAAATTGGGTTAGTGAGTGATTGTTGTTGCAAAGCTTATGGGACATGGATTGCTATAGGAACCTGCTTTGATTTGTGAATTTTTTTTCCTCTTTCTTGTTCCAAGAATTTTTCCTTTCACATTTTTTATATATCCTGTATTTTCCTCAGAGGTTTTTTTTTCTTTCTTTTTTCTTTTTCCTTTTTTTTATTTTTCTTTGGGCTTTTTGATATTTTGAGAATTGATTCATATACCTTATCCCTTGACCATGTATTCCTGTGTGATTCCCATGTTTATCCCTGTATTTTCCTCAGTGGGGAAATGTAAAGTTGTTCTCCTCTGGGTGACTGTGTTATTTCTGTAAATTTGAACTTGAATTTGACCCTAATTTAGAACAGAAGACTACCTCCAAGAATCCAGAAGACACCATGAAAATGCATGCAGAGACCACACACTGCACCAAAAGATCCAGAGTGAATTTCGAGACATGGCGAATTTGAACTTTGGCGGGTTGAATATATTTATTTTGAATGGACACTTTATGCCAGAAAAGGGGACTGCCCCGTAAATGGCTTATTGTCAATGCAGAAAACATTGGTTTTGTTCTTTCTCCCTTTTATTTCCCTTTTATCTCTGAATTGTTGTAAAGTTTAATTTGATTATGTTTTCATGATCCATTGGGGAGACTTGTCTCCCAAAGGATCACAGGGGGGAATGTAAAGTTGAAAAGACCTTGTACCCCTTTTAAAAACTACATTACCCAAATTCCCTTTCACCATACCCTTAATTCCTTAAGCCTTTTCATATTGGTTGGGGGTTAAAACTACATTACCCAAACTCCCTTTTGCCATACCCATAATTCCTTAAGCCTTTTCGTATTGGTTGTGATTTTCGTGGGCTTTTTTTGTTATGGTTGTTGTGGGAGTGGTGATGGTTTTTTTTTTTTTTTTTTTTTTTTTTTTTTTTTTTTTTTTTTGGAGAGGAGGTGGCGTGGTTCTTTCCCTGCGCTTTAAATAAAATCCTTATAAATATCATACTTTGGAGGCATTGAATATTAATTTTAAAACCCACAGCCTTCATGGCTTTTATGGTGGTTTCCTGTCCCTGCCCCTTTTCACAAGGGCCAATAACAGCTTCCAAATTGTCTGAGTTCTTACCTTTGGAATCACACCTTTCTGAGTGTGTGAACACTTAAGTTTCTGGCTAGCATCAAGTAAGGTGTGAACTTACTAAGTGGCTTTCAAGCTTCTCCCACCTAGTTCAAGCTTGTGTTGATTCAAAGTTATCTACAAAGTGTTAACTAAGCAGAGAGAACAAAGGATTCCCCTTTTACAAGTGTGAACTGAGAGAGAACCAAGAATTCCCTTTTACAATCCCCCTGTGATTCTTTGGGAGACTAGTCTCCCCAATGAATCATTTTACATAATCAGAAACTACAATAGTCAGAAATGAAAGATAGGAAGAGAGAGAGAACAAACCAACGTTTGCTAGGCACATTGACATTAAGCCAGTTGGAGGCAATCCTCTTTTTAGCATGAGACTATACATATAAGATAAATGTGTCACAACCCCCCACAGTTCAATCAATTGTTCTCCAAAGTTCATACAAAAATATACAAAAGAGTTTCTGGGTTAAGATGTCGGCAGAGTAAGAAGCAGCTCTTAACTTCTCCTGACCAAAACACACAAAACTTCTCAAGGGGACATAAAAACAAGTCCAGACGAACGGAGGAACCCCACAACAGGGCACAGCGTGGAAGGTACGTGGAATCGAGGCATTTCCATGCTATAAAGGGGTGAAACAGCTCTCACTAAATCGCGGGCTGAGCAACCACCCCACCCCCACCCCCTCCACACACAACATCTATAGTGCCGAAGCCAGCTAAAAAGAAATAGAGCAAGTTTGGGGCACCCATCGAGTCATTGGCAGCTCCGGGGCCTGTTCCTGAGAGCAGCAAGACTTAGGACCCCAGTAAGCCAAAGAATGCACGCGAAATCTGAGCGAGGGAGCAGAGAGTGGACGCACGGCGCAGAGCCTGGGCCGAGAGCACAGGCATGGGCGGAGGCATGGGTGGAGGCAGACACAGCCAGGACCTAAAGCTCTGAAAACCTGAGTGGGGAACCAGTGCAGACGGGTATACGACTGTGGAAGCAGCACCCTGAGACTTGTAAAGGAACCTCCTGCAGAGGATCAAGCAAGGGGGTCCACCAGGGGGCTTGACCTTGGAAAAAACCAGAACTCAGACCTCAGGAGCCAATAGACAGCGGACAGATGCTGAGAGCGAGGATAAACCTGAGAAGCTGCTGGGCTAAGGATGGCTACCCAGTCTCAGGAAGCTCAGAAGAGAAAGAACAACAACAAGAAAAAGAAGCCTTTAACACTCGACAACTTTTACATGGAGAAAATCCAGACAACCGAGCAAACAGAGGAGGAGAACAAACAAGCATTCGGACCCTCCTCAAATAAGGAAAACTCCTCACAAGCTATGGAAGAGTTCAAAACTGAGATTTTGAGGAAAATGGAAGAGATCTGGCAAGAAAATAACTGTTTAAAAGGTAAAATCTTGCAATTGAACACCAGAAATGACCAGATTGAAAAGGAATACCAGAAGATTATGGCCGAAAACCAGAAGATTATGGCGGAAAACCGAAAGATTATAGCCGAAAATCAATCCCTAAAGGCTAGAATTGAGCAAGTAGAAGCTAATGATCTCTCAAGACAACAAGAACAAATAAAACAAAGTCAAAAGACTGAAAAAATAGAAGGAAACATGAAATATCTCAATGAGAGAGTGACAGACCAAGAAAACCAGTCTAGAAGAGACAATTTGAGAATAATTGGTCTTCCAGAAAAACCAGAAATTAATAGAAACCTGGACTCCTTACTAAAAGAAATTATTCAGCAAAATTGCCCTGAAGTCCTACAACAAGAGGGCAATATAGACATCGAAAGGATTCATAGAACACCCACTACATTCGATCCAGAGAAGAAAACGGTTAGAAATATTATTGCCAAATTCAAAAGCTTTCAAGCAAAAGAAAAAATCTTACAAGAAGCCAGAAAGAGACAATTCAAATATCAAGGAGCACCAATCAGGATCACACAGGATCTGGCAGCCTCCACGCTAAAAGACCGTAAGGCTTAGAATACAATATTCAGAAAGGCAAGAGAGCTGGGCCTGCAACCACGGATCAACTACCCATCAAAATTGACTATATATTTCCAGGGGAAAGTATGGGCATTCAACAAAATTGAAGAATTCCAGGTATTTGCACAGAAAAGACCAGGGCTAAATGGAAAGTTTGATATTGAACCACAAAAATCGAGAGAAACCTGAAAAGGTAAATAAGATACAGAGGGGAAAGAAAGAAAACTTATACTTTTTAAATTTGCCTTTTTAAGGGCCTCAGTGAGATCTAATTATCTGTATTCCTATGTAGAGAAACTTTATGTATAATTCTCTGTAGTGAACTCTATTCACTATTATAATATTCACTATTATAGTAATCAGAAGAATAATTCACAGGGTGAGGGTGGAACACTAAATAATCTAAGATGGCGTGGGGAATGGGAAAGAGGGGGTAAATAGCAGGGGACACCAAGAGAAACTTGAGAGATTAAGAAAATAGAATATTCTATTACACACAAAGAGGGCATGGGAGGGAGAGGGGACAAATACTGTTATAAGAAGGAGAGGAAGAGAGCATAATGAGGTAATAATCAAACCTTGCTCTCAGTGTAATCAACCTGGAGAGGGAAGAGTAGCTATACTATCCATTGGGAAATAAAACTCTTATCTAACCCTTCTGAAAAAGTTAGAAGGGATAAACCAAGGGGAGCAGGGGAGTGGGGAGGTCAAAAAAAGGGAGGGGAGAAGGGGGAGGGAATTCATAAGGCCTTTAAAAACAAAAAGAGGAGGGAAAACAGGGAGGGGGTAGAAAGGGAAGTTAATCAAGGGAGGGGATAAGGGATAGGGTCTTAATAGCAAACCACTGGTTTTAAAGGAAATAGTTTAAGGAGAAGGGGTAGGAATGGGGGAGGATTTGAAAATGTCAGGAAATGCACAACTGATGATTATAACTCTGAATGTGAATGGGATGAACTCGCTCATAAAATGGAAACAAATAGCAGAGTGGATTAGAAACCAAAATCCCACCATATGTTGTCTACAAGAAACACATATGAGGCGGGTGGACATACACAAGTTTAAGGTTCAGGGTTTGAGCAAAATCTTTTGGGTGTCAAATGAGAAAAAGAAGGCAGGAGTGGCTATTATGATTTCTGACAAAGCCAAAGTCAAAATAGATATGATTAAAAAAGATAGCGAAGGTCATTACATCCTGATTAAAGGCAGTATAAACAATGAGGAAAT
>NW_025379511.1:0-1389 GCF_016433145.1 Gracilinanus agilis
ATGTTGAACCATCCTTGCATTCCTGGTATAAATCCCACCTGATCGTGGTGAATGATCTTCTTAATTACTTGCTGGAGTCTCTTTGCTAATATTCTATTTAAGATTTTTGCATCTATGTTCATCAGGGAGATTGGTCTATAGTTTTCTTTCTCTGTTTTTGGTCTACCTGGCTTTGGAATCAGTACCATATTTGTGTCATAAAAGGAATTTGGTAAGACCCCTTCTTTGCTTATCATATCAAATAATTTGTATGGTATTGGGATTAGTTGCTTTTTGAATGTCTGATAGAATTCACTTGTGAATCCATCAGGTCCTGGTGATTTTTTCTTAGGGAGTTGGGGTTAATGACGTCAGCAAGACAGTGTATGATAAACCCAAAGAGCCCAACTTTTGGGACATGAATCCACTATTTGACAAAATCTGCTGGGAAATTTGGAAAACAATATGCTAGAGATTAGGTTTAGATCAAAATCTCACACCCTACACCAAGATAAATTCAGAATGGGTGAAGGACTTGAATATAAAGAGGGAAACTATAAATAAGTTAAGTGAACACAAAATAGTTTACCTGTCAGATCTCTGGGAAAGGAAAGATTTTAAAACCAAGCAAGAGTTAGAGAAAATTACAAAATGTAAATTAAATGGTTTTGATTATATTAAACTAAAAAGCTTTTGTACAAACAAAAACAATGTAGTCAAAATCAGAAGGGAAACAACAAATTGGGAAAAAATCTTTATAACAAAAAACTCTGACAGGGGTCTAATTACTCAAATATACAAGGAGTTAAATCAATTGTATGAAAAATCAAGCCATTCCCCAATTGAAAAATGGACAAGAGACATGAATAGGCAATTTTCAGGTAAAGAAATCAAAAGTATCAATAAGCACATGAGAAAGTGTTCCAAATCTCTAATAATTAGAGAAATGCAAATCAAAACAACTCTGAGGTATCACCTCACACCTAGCAGATTGGCTAAAATGAAAGAAGGGGAGAGTAATGAATGTTGGAGGGGATGTGGCAAAATTGGGACATTAATGAATTGTTGGTGGAGTTGTGAACTGATCCAACCATTCTGGCTGGCAATTTGGAACTATGCTCAAAGGGTTAAAAAAGAATGCCTGCCCTTTGATCCAGCCATACCATTGTTGGGTTTGTACCCCAAAGAGATTATAGATAAACAGACTTGTACGAAAATATGTATAGCTGCGCTTTTTGTGGTGGCAAAAAACTGGAAAAGGAGGGTATGTCCTTCAATTGGGGAATGGCTGAACAAATTGTGGCATATGCTAGTGATGGAACACTGTTGTGCTCAAAGGAATAATAAACTGGAGGAATTCCATGTGAACTGGAAAGACCTCCAGGAATTGATGCAGAGTGAAAGGAGCAG
>NW_025379512.1:0-7403 GCF_016433145.1 Gracilinanus agilis
ATCATGTGATTTTTGTTTGTTAGACTGTTGATATGGTCAATTATGTGGATGGTTTTCCTAATGTTGAACCAACCTTGCATTCCTGGTATAAATCCCACCTGATCATGGTGAATGATCTTCTTAATTACTTGCTGGAGACTCTTTGCTAGTATTCTATTTAAGATTTTTCCATCTATGTTCATTAGGGAGATTGGTCTCTGGTTTTCTTTCTCTGTTTTTTATCTCCCTTGTATAAAAGTTTTATAACAACATTTTGTGTGGTGGCAAAGAATTAGAACTGGAAAGGAAGTTCAGCAATTTGAGAATGGCTAAATAAGTTGTAGCATTTGATTGTAATGGAATATTGTTATGCCATAAGAAATAAGGAAGAGGATGATCACAAAAAACATGGAAAGATATATGAAATGATGCAAAGTGAAGTGAACAGAATCAGAAAAACATTGTAACACACTAATAATGTACAATGATCAGCTATGAATAACTTACTAATTATTATCAATGCAATGATCTAGAACAACTCTAAGGGACTCGTTACAAAAAAAAGACTACCTTTCACCATATAATGACTGACATAATTGGAATATAGATAGAAACATAACTTCTTCCATTAAATTGTTTCTAGTGTTAAGTTATATGTAAATAAAGCAAAGAGAGTGAAAATGACACTTCAGATCTGCACTCCTACTCCATAAATTCTTTCTCTGAAGATGAATAGCATTTTTCTGCAAGAATCCTTTGGGAATGTTTTGTGTCTTTGTGTTGTTGATAGTAACTAAAACATTGACTGTTGTGCAACATAGAGTATTTTTTTTCTTTTGGGTGTTGAATAGTTTTTTCTTATAAATGTTTAATTTTTTCTAGGATACATGTTGATAAAATTTTCAACAATTATTTTTTTTTGTAATCCTTAATCTATTCCTTCCTCACACTCTTCTCTCCTCCTCAGGTAATGTGATTTATGTTGCAATGTATTAGTATATAATATGTATTTCCACACTCATCATATGAAAAAGATAGAATGCTTTCACTAGAGAAAAATTTGTGAAGAAAATAGTGAAAAAGCATGTTTCAATATGAATTCAGATTTCATCAGTTCACTCTATAGCAGTGAATAGTCTTTTTAGTTATCCAGTATCTTTGTGTTGCTAACAATAATTAAATCATTTACAGTTTATCATTGTTCTTTACTGATGTTACTATTTACAGCATTTCCTTGGTTCTGTTCACTTCATATAAGTCTTTCCAGTTGTTTTGTTTTGTGATCATCTTGTCATTTTTTATGACACAATAATATTTCATTATAGTCATATACTACAACTTATTCAGCTATTCTCTAATTGATGGGCATTCCTTCAGTTTCTTATAGATAGAATTTTATGGGATTCTGGCGTTTAATTCACTCTGCACCAATTCTGATGAGAGTAAAGTTAAAACATTTACCCTGCCTGCTATACTGCTATCTCCTATTCTATTGTATTGATTTGTATGTGCTTCTTCACGTATTATAATGTATCTCCAATTTCTCTCCTTTTTTCTTTCCCCAGTGTATTGCTTTTATTTCTTGATTTTGTTTTAGTTTTAGTTTTGTATATCATCTTATCATATTTGACTTATTCTCTGTTCTTTATACATGTTCCTATTCATTGCTCTAATAGTGACAAAGTTCTTACGCACCTTCTATACCTTAAGTATTCTAAGTAATTTAGGTACCTTAGGTACTTCAAGTATCATAGAAAACTAAAGCACCTTATAATCACCTCTCTGACAATTACATCTGTTTATTTCCATTGTTTCCCTTGATTATTATAAGTATCTTAAATACCTTAAATATATCTTATGTTACAGATAGTTTACATATCTTAGTTTTCAGCTTAAATAATAATGCAATAAATTTAACTCCAATTTTCCTTGATTACCTTAAGTATCTTAATTACTTTAAATATCTCTTGTCACTGTATGAAATGATCTCCTAGTTCTGCTCATTTCACTCTGCATTGCTTGATTTAAGCCTTCCCAGGTTTTTCTGAAATCCTCCTGATCATTATTTCTTATAGCACAATAGTATTCTCTTACAATCCTATACCGCAACTTGTTCAACCATCCCCCAATTGATAGACAACTGTTCTTAATAATGAGCTTCTATGTTTTTATCTCTAAGAGAATAGTCTACTTTGTGGAGTCATGGGTGTAAGTCTGGGCTCATTATTTGACATCATATGAAAGAAAAATGAGAAAGAGAAAAGTTGAATACTAGAGTAATAGCCAAGATGAGCAAATATCCAAAGTGCCAAGAAAATAATAGATGTGTACTTCCCAAAATATCTTTTTTTACTTTAGACTTGACATTGAGCTTAGGCCTTTTGAAACAGAGACTACCTTCAAATATTCAACAACTATGCCCCATAACCCCTTGAACTTTCTTTTTCTGAAAGTCAACAAATATGTTTCAAGCTAAGAATGAAAAGATTTAAATGTTGATCCAGATTTCTGCTGACCAGGGGCCACAGTGACCTTTCTGGTTATCTAAATTCATATATCATTCCTCCTTAAGATAGTCTAGGTTTTTCAGATTTGGAAAATGTCCCAAGATCATAGGACTAAGACCAAGTCAGCAACATATAAAGGGCCCACAGCAAGTTAAATGTTGCAATACCATTTTTAAGTACATTTTTTCTCTTCTAACTAAATAAAATTCTTTTTGAAATCATTAAATAACTTATGGGCTCTCAATCCATTCTAGGAAATAAAAGACATTTCTAATGAATTGGCTTGTATCAATCTCCAAAGACTCTAAGGCTTATATTCTCCCTGACCAAGTTCAGAATTGGTAAAGTTTTTCTTAGCTGGAAACTATATGAAGAATCATGTGGTAAGATGGGAGAGAAAGTTCTGATAGTCAGGTAAGAGGATGGTTATTGATTCTATACTTGCTATTCTTTTCTTCTCTCTCATCCCTTCTTTCTAATTTCATAGTTCTACTTAAAGGCTAAAAAATACCCTAACCAATTTCTACATACTTTGTACTTAATATTTTAAAGCAGAATGTTTTGGAACATTTTATATTTCTCTCAAAAATGTAAACTATGAATATAAATTTTAAAGTGCATTTTGTGTGTCTGTATCTCTAGGAACAACCATAGCTCCAGGAACATAACTGGCAAATAATAAGGGCTTATGATTATTTGATTAATATTTTTTATTTTATTTATTATGTTATGTTACCTTAAGGAAATCATTTAACCTCAATGAGCCTCAGGGTCCTCCTTTTTAAAAAAATGTTGACATTGATAACCACAGTCTTTACTTCCCAGAGTTACTGTGAGTTTAAAATGAGAAAATGTGAATAAAAATACCTTATTAATTTTGAAGCTCTAGATGAATTTGACTCATTACTACTACTATAACTACTATTATTTCTGATATAAGCTTAATGATAACTTTTATAGTTCCTTATTGAAAACAAGAGAGAAAAGGCTTCTTTATTTTTAGTTAATTCAAAGAAGCACAATATCAGTAAAGGATTTCTATTTCATGTCAGTTTGACCGCTTTGAATCATAGTTGCTGTGTTCACAGGAACAAGAGAGTAATCTAGTTCAAGCCTATTACTTTACAAATGAAAAACTAAAGGCAAGAGAGGTTAAGTAACTTGCACAAAGATACTCAGTTATTAAGAAGGAGAACTAAATTTCCAAACCAGATCCTCTGTCTTCAAATCCCATATTCTTTTTATTTACTATGTTGCCATCCATAAATAATAACTAAAATCTTTAGAATGATCTAAAAATATTTTACCAATTTCTGTATATAGGACTACTCACAGTCAAAGTTTTCTTCGTACTTCTCCTAAACAATTCATCTTTGTGTTCATATTTGAAATGGTATTTAAGAGTTTGTATTTTTCACATAACTGTATTTAGATTTTCATCCAGGAAGCTTCAAGCAATGTAGACCATTTTGAAAGGGTAGAAAACAAAACTGCTATATAGAACACACATTTAAAATTTATCAGTCTTTGACATGCAACCATGTTTCACTCTGTTCAAATGTCTGTCCTTTTTCAAATAACTGCCAAAAGGTCCCTTTACAGCCGCTTGGGAATCTATCATCCACACACTCTATGCTTCAGTTTCACTTGAGTAGTCATCAACAATGCCTCCACTATTGAAGGACATTCCAATGGGAATCTTTAATTCCATGTGCAAATGCCAAGTGTTAATGTAAAATATGATTATTTTTATACTCCAATATTCCCTTGATTATATATCAAATTCATTCAGCTTTTTCTTCAAAAACCATTATTACTGACACCTGAATATGGCTTTGACAATAAATCCCTTTATTTTCTTTTGAGATGGGCAAGGAAATGGAATTAGGACAGATTAAATAGAAAACATAAGAATGAAATATTTAAATGGATCTTCAACTTTGAAATCCTTAAATATTAGGAAATAAGGAAATATTTAAAATGATTCTATAATTATTCAACTTTTTAAAAAGTATATAATATTTTAAAGGTATATAATAATGAACCACATGCTAGATACTATTTGAGGTCCTGTAGATAGTCATCTAATAAGATTCATTATCTATCCTAAACCCAAATGTAAACCTAAAGAAAACCTCCTTGTTTTTAATTTTTTTAAAATCCCAATATTTCTAATAATTAATAAGCTTTTAGTTTACTTCAGCTTTTGACTTTCTCTTAACTGTAGCACCCTTCCCCAACCATATTTAATCACATTACTTAATATTCTAGTAAATATTGATTTGACCTTCAAAATATATACATTACCTTCTTTCAAATCCTACAACCATCACCCTCCAATTTAGGACATTGTTCTTACCAGCATTTTTGAATTAGTCTCTTAACTTATATCCTTGCTTCTGGTTTCTCCCCTTTCTATATATTATACTCTAGAGAAACCCCTCAAAAATTCCTAAAGTACAATTTTGATTATATAATGCCTTTATTTAGAAATTTTCAGGGACCATTGCCCTTAGTACAAAATACAAATTCCTCTAATTCATATTTAAAAGTTCTCTAGAATCTGATTTTTATCTACTTATCTAAATTGGAAATTAGATTATAGGTAAGTAAGAAAACTGAGGCTTACTCAAAAGTCACTGAGATAATTTTAAATTGAGTTGACATTTGGAGCAAGAGCAACCACCAGTAAAATGTTACTTTTTCAACTGAATTAATCAAAGACTGAAATAAAGTCATTTGTTAAGCACTTACTATGTGCCAAGAACTGTGCTAAATGCCTGTTTTCTCACAACTTTGCCTGTTTCTTTATCTGTTAAATGTAATGAATATTAATCCCCTACTTAAATGGTTATAGATATAAAACTATAAAATATGATAAATTTTAGACCTTATAGATGTCATAGACATATCTATGAAGCAAAATGCTTATCATTGTTATTGTTATTATTGTTGTTTGTAAAATGGAATGGTTATGTTATAGGTTAGAAATTATTTAAAATTGTATGTCTCGAGATCAGATCGGATGTTCCGGGTTAAGATGGCAGCAGAGTAAGAAGCAGCTCTTAAACTCTCCTGACCAAAACACACAAAACTCCTCAAGGGGACATAAAAACAAGTCCAGACAAACGGAGCAACCCCACAACAGGGCACAGCGTGGAAGGTACGTGGAATCAAGGCATTTCCATGCTATAAAGGGGTGAAACAGCCCTCACTGAATCGCGGGCTGAGCAACCACCCCACCCCCATCCCCTCCACACACAACTCCTATCGCGCCAAAGCCAGCTAAAAAGAAATAGAGCAAGTTTGGGGCACCCATCGAGTCACTGGCAGATCCGGGGCCTGTTCCTGAGAGCAGCAAGATTTAGGACCCCAAAAAGCTAATGAACTCACAGAAAATCTGAGCGTGGGAGCAGGGCGCCGAGAGCAGACGCAGGGCGCAGAGCGTGGACACAGAGTGCAGGCACGGGTGGAGGCGTGGGTGGAGGCAGACACAGCCACTAGCTAAAGCTCTGAAACCCTGAGTGGGGAACCAGTGCAGACGGGTATACAACTGTGGAAGCAGCGCCCTGAGACTTGAAAAGAAACCTCCAGCAGAGGATCAAGCAAGGGGGTCCACCAGGGGGCTTGACCGCGGACAGACCCTGAGCGTGAGGATAAACCTGAGAAATGCTGAGCTACCCATGGCTACCCAGTCTCAGGAACTTCAGAAGAGAAAGATTAACAACAAGAAAAAGAAGTCTTTAACACTCTACAACTTTTACACAGAGAAAATCCAGACAACCGAGCAAACAGAGGAGGAGAACAAACAAGCATCTGGACCCTCCTCAAATAAGGAAAACTCCTCACAAGCTATGGAAGAGTTCAAAACTGAGATTTTGAGGAAAATGGAAGAGATCTGGCAAGAAAATAACTGTTTAAAAGGTAGAATCTTGCAATTGGAAAGTGAGGTTCAGAAACCAAATGAACTGATAAGCAAATTGAACACCAGAAATGACCAGATTGAAAAGGAATACCAGAAGATTATGGCGTAAAACCAGAAGATTATGGCCAAAAACCAGAAGATTATAGCCGAAAACCAGAAGATTACAGGCGAAAACCAGAAGATTGCAGCCAAAAATCAAAAGATCATAGCCGAAAAACCGAAAGATTATAGCCGAAAATCAATCCCTAAAGGCTAGAATTGAGCAAGTAGAAGCTAATGATCTCTCAAGACAACAAGAACAAATAAAACAAAGTCAAAAGACTGAAAAAATAGAAGGAAACATGAAATATCTCAATGAGAGAGTGACAGACCAAGAAAACTGGTCTAGAAGAAACAATTTGAGAATAATTGGTCTTCCAGAAAAACCAGAAATTAATAGAAACCTGGACTCCATACTAACAGAAATAATTCAGCAAAATTGCCCTGAAGTCCTACAACAAGAGGGCAATATAGACATTGAAAGGATTCATAGAACACCTGCAACATTCGATCCAGATAAGAAAACGCCCAGAAATATTGCCAACTTCAAGAGTTTCCAAGCAAAAGAAAAAATCTTACAAGAAGCCAGAAAGAAACAATTCAAATATCAAGGAACACCAATCAGGATCACACAGGATCTGGCAGCCTCCACGCTAAAAGATCGCAAGGCTTGGAATACGATATTCAGAAAGGCAAGAGAGCTGGGCCTGCAACTACGGATCAACTACCCATCAAAATTGACTATATATTTCCAGGGGAAAGTATGGGCATTCAACAAAATTGAAGAATTCCAGGTATTTGCACAGAAAAGACCAGGGCTAAATGGAAAGTTTGATATCCAACCATAAAAATCGAGAGAAACCTGAAAAGGTAAATAAGATACAGAGGGGAAAGAAAGAAAACTTATAATTTTTAAATTTGCCTTTTTAAGGGCCTCAGTGAGATCTAATTAT
>NW_025379513.1:0-5385 GCF_016433145.1 Gracilinanus agilis
CTCTCTCTCCTCTCTCCTTCTCTCTCCTCTCTCCTACCTCTCTCTTCTCTTTCCTATCTCTTTCCTATCTCCTATCTTTCTCTCTTCCCCCCTCTCTCTCCTCTCTCTCCCTCCATCCCTCCCCCACTGCAGTCTGTCTCTGTCTCTTTCCCTCCCTTTGACTCTGTTTCTGTCTTTCCGGAACTCTCTCCTCCCATTCTCTCTGTCATTGTTTTGCCCTCTTATTCCCCTTCTCCCTTCTCTCTGTCTCCATTTCTTTACAGCTTTCCTTATGTTGCTTCTGTCTGGCCGTATCTTTGGCTCTTTCTCCCTCTCCCTCGTCTGTCTGTCTGTAAGTCCCTCCTTTGTCCATGTCTCTCCCTCTCCCCACTCTCAGTCTCCATTTCTTTACCCCTGTTCCTGTGTTGTCTGTGCCAAGGCTGCTCCTGGTGCAGTTCAGGTCAGGGCAATACTACTTAGCTTTTTTGCAGGGCATTGTGCTAAGCATGGTGAATACAAAGAGAGTGTGGCATAGACTCTTCTCACAGATCTTCATTACCTTTTCCTTTAAAGAGCTTACAGTCTACTAAGAGAGAGAGAAATGTATGCAGAGAACTCTGAAACAAGGGAATGTGAGATAAGGGCAAAAGGGAGGGACTGGACCAAGGGATCTGAGGAGTGTGAAGGAGGGATGGCTTTCAGCTGGGGTGGGGGAGTCAGGGAAGTCTTTCACCCAGAAGGCCCAGTCCAGGTTGGGTCCTTGAAGGGAGGGAGGGATGCTATAGGATGGAAACTGAATTGCAGTTTCCAGGCATGTGGGGAAGAGTGTGAATAAAAGCACAAAGTGTAAAGGGTGATTCAAGAGCAGAGAGAGGAGAGTAGTACAATTTGGCTGGAACATAAGTTACAATCAGATTGGGAAGGGCCTTCAATTCTAGGCAAAAGAACTTGGACTTTTATTTTGTAGTCAATGAGTCAATGGGGAGCCATTGATGGTTTGGAGAAGTGAGTACCGGAGTGGTGTGTTAGGTACATTAAGAAGATGACTCAGGCAGCTTATGAAGGATGGATTGGAGGAGGGAGAGACTGGAGTCATGGAAACCGGCTAGAATGAGGGCTTGTCCTGATTGTGGTGCACCTCTGATGCAATGGATCACTCAGAGCCTGAGGCTTCAGAAAAACAATGTCTTTAATATCCAAAAAAGAAAAAAAAAACCAACCCTGGGAAAAATCAATCCTCAAGGTGGTAAAAAGCAGTCCAAGAAAATAAAAGCTGCCAGAAAAGAATTAAAAGTAGTTGGCAGGGAAGCTCCCTGGGGTCTCAGAAACTCCCAGCTTCACTCCTACCATTGTTTTTTCCCTTCCTCCCCAAAGGGCTCATAGTTGGGCTCCATACCAATCCACTCTGGAGCAAAGTTAAGTCAAATTGTCCCAGCTCTGCTTCCCTCCCAGTTTTGGCTTACAAAAGGGTGCTAGGAGGGGCTGCTAGGTGGCACAATGGATAGAGTACAGGCCCTGGGGGAAGGAACACAGGAGTTTAAGTCCAGATTTAGACACTAAGTGTGATCCTAGACAAGTCACTTAACCCTGTCTGCCTCAGTTTCCTCATCTGAAAAACAAGTTAGAGAAGTAAATGGCAAACCACTCCAGTATCTTTGCTAAGAAGATCCCAACTGGGGTCACAAAGAGTCAGAGGTGACTAAAATGACTGAACAACAGGGTGATAGATGCTGTGGGAGAGTAGAGCCTCTCCGCTTCCACTAGTGTCCAGGCCTATAACATGGCCTGAATTAGATCAATGGCAATGAAGGGGAAAGGGCCAATACAAGACATGGCAGAAACAGATGTGGAAGGACTTGGCAACTTGGTACAGTGGAAAGAGAAATGACTCTGAGGATTTGGATTCAAATCCCACCTCTATTCTAATTACCTGAAAAACCACAGTCCAGTCATAGAAATTCTTTGGGTTTCCCTTTTTTCCAACTGTAAATTGAAGGATTAGACTAAATGGCCTCTGAGGTCCTTTCTAGCTTCCTATGATTGAATATGGAGAGTCAAGGGGAAGATGAAGTCAAAGTTAAATCTAAGATGTAAATCCTGGGTAACCAGGGGAGGATGCTGCTGCTGCTGACCAAAGAGAGGTAATATGGGAAAGGGATTGGTTTGGGGGTGGGGTAGAGGTGGGAGGGTAGTGAACAAGTTTAAATTAAACCCATAATGGGTTTAAAGCCAAAAGAGACTTTAGAGATCCTCTGGCTCAACCCTTTCTTTTGATAAAAGGAGAAACTGAGGCTCAGAATGTTACTCAGGGTCACATAGTAAGCAGCAGAGATGGGATTTGAACACAGGTCCCCTGACTCTGGAGGAAGCTGGGGGCACAGTGGTAGGGTACCAGGCCTGGAGTCAGGGAGACATTTTCATGAATTCAAATCTGGCCTCAGATACTTATTAGCTGTGTGATGCTAGACAATTCACACAAACCCTGTTTGCCTCAGTTTCCTTATCTGGAAAATGGGCTGGAGAAGGAAATGACCAACCACTTTAGTCTCTTTGCCAGGAAAACCCTAAATGGGATCACAAAGAGTTATATATGACTGAAATAACTGAATGGCAACAGCCCCTGTCTCTAGGCTCATGATTCTTAATTGTACCTTGCTGCATCTCTGGGGTTGAGCCTAAACATTGATCATGAAGGCACGATTGCCTGACAGGCTTTTTGAGGTAGGGGACTGAAGCTCAGAGAGAAACTAAGGCTGAATGTATAGAATTAGGAGGTATCTGAGGAGCTGATCATTGAAGAAGTGAGTGAGAGAGTTTAGACTGAAGTGAGGGGCTGAGGACAGAGTCTTTGAAAGTATCCATGGCAAAGAGTGGGGCAGCCAAATGTCACAGTGAGGAGAGCACTGGGCTTGGAATCAGGTAGACTCATCTCTATGAAATCAAATCCAGCCTCAGATGCTTACTAGATGGATGACCTTGGGCAAGTCACTTAACCCTGTTTGCCTCAGTTTCTTCATCTGGAAAATGAACTGGAGAAAAATGGCGAACCACTACAGTATCTTTGCCAAGAAAACCCCAAAAGGTGTCACAAAGAATTGGACATGACTGAAATGACTGAACAACACCATGGTAAAGGAGTGAAAGGGAAAGAGGAGACAGCAGAGGACAGAAAAGAAGCAACTCAAGAGTCAGGAGAAGGATGTTCTAAGGTCCCTCCCAGTTCAGACATTTGGGTGTTTCTGGTTCTGCCATTCTCTAGCCATCCCAGATCTGATCTTTTCCTTTGCAGCTTGAGCATTTTATGGTTTTGTGATTCCATACACCACTGCCTCCAACTATTTTAACAGCTGAAAAGAAAATAAATCAGTGCTTTCAGGCTCAGAGTAAGTAAGAGTGGCTGAGTTTGTGGGATGTTGCTTTTTTTAAAAATTCACACACATAGACGTGCCCTCATGGGTCTCCTCCTCCCCCACATACAGAAACACAACTCAACTCAACACGCATTTATTAAACCCTGGGGGTGTGTCAGGTGTTGTTCTGGGGATGCAGAGATAAAAATATAACTGCCCCTGCCCTCAGGGATCTTGCATTCTACTTGGGGCAAACAACAACTATCTGGAGAGGCAAAACCAGGTTATATGCAAAAGAAATTCAACATCATATCATTTCAGAGGCACTTTTCCTTAGCTAGGAAAGACTTCTACTATAGGTCAGGAGGTTTTGGTCCATCAGTAAACATTTATGAAGCCTGTGTAATTAGAATTTTGTACCTCAGGACTCCATTTCCCAGAATCCCATGTTTGTCCTCACGTTACATCCTTACGTTTTGGAGATAAAGTTTCTGTAATCCTGCCTTTGCTCTCTCTTCTCCCACTAATGTGGTTGGGAAAGCTTCTCTTTACTCAGGTTTTTACTTTTGTTCTTTTTATTTCCTCTACTTTAAGTGATTATTAATAAATCTTATGAAATATAATTCTTGGAGTTATTGGATATTAATTTTAATCTTACAAGCCTTTATCATGGGGTATCAAGATGGTGCCAATGCGTATAGTACCAGGCTTGGAGTCAGGAAGACTCATCTTCATAAGTTCAAATCCAGCCTCAAGCACTTACTACTGTGTGTCCCTGGGCAAGTCACTTAGCTCAGTTTGCCTCAGTTTCCTCTTCTGTAAAACGAACTGAAGAAAGAATTGGCAAACCACTCTAGTATCCTTGCCAAGAAAACCCCAAATGAAGTCGCAAAGAGTCAGACATGATAGAAAAAACAATTAAACAACAAAAAATACCAATCACAGAGTCTGTCCTTATACTAAAATGAGTCTAATAATGCTTGCTTGCCTCCCTCATCTAGTCATTGTGCGGATCAAATGAGATAATGGATATGGAACAGTTTCCTAACCAGGAGTGACTGTTGTGAGTGGTTAGTGTTTAAGGCAGGGAAAGCAGGGAAGATGCCTCATTCCCCAGAGCACCCAGGAGGGCCCCCAGGATTTCAGCCTCAGGCTTTAGAGATCCTATGGGCCAGCCTAATCCTCTTTTTACAAAGAAAACAAAGGAAAAGGGTGGAGGGAGACCAGAAAGGAAGAAGAGGAGCATTTCTGGAGCATCTACAACATGTTAGGCACTGGACTAAGTGCCGTATAAATCTTAACATTTCTGGGAGGTAGGTGCTAGGATAATCCTCATTTTACAATTGAGGAAACTACCTTTAAGTGACTTGCCCAAGGCCACACAGCTAGTAAGTGTCTTAGGCCACATTTGAGCTTGACTTCAGCTGTAAAATTGGAGATAAGATTTATACTTAGCACAGTGCCCAGCACTTTGTAGATGCTCCAGAAATGCTCTTCTCTTTCCTTTCTGGCTTCCTTCCTCCCTTTTCCTTTGTTTTCTTTGTAAAAAGAGGATTGGGCTGGCCCATAGGATCTCTAAGGCCTGAGGCTGAAATCCTGGGGGCCCTCCTGGGTGCTCTGGGGAATGAGGCATCTTCCCTGCTTTCCCTGGCTTAAATACTAATCACTCCTACCAGCCTCACTCCCCCGCTGGGCCAGAGAAGGCAGGGGGCGCAGACAAAGAACCAGGTCTACTCTGGGGGCAAGAAGTGAGCAAACAGAAGTTCCTCACCCTGCAGGCAGAACAATGCAGGGGTTTGGGGGGAATTGGGGAGTCCTGCTGACAAGGGGAGGCCCAGGGGGTGTGGAGGCCAGAGGCACTAGCCAGCTCCAGCTTGAGAGTCAGGGCTGTTCTTTCAGAAAAGCGGAGCCCCTTCAGGAGAATAACTGGGCTTCAATCTCTCATCGATGTGTGCCAGATTCTGGCATCATGACCTCCTTGGAGAATTCTCTTGGGCAGGCAAGGGAGTGTGTGTGTGTGTGTGTGTGTGTGTGTGTGTGTGTGTGTGTGTGTGTG
>NW_025379514.1:0-5428 GCF_016433145.1 Gracilinanus agilis
CACATTTCCACTGGTTTTATCATGTGTCATTGATCGAGACCTATTTCCAAATTGTTGATAGTTGCATTGGTGTGGTAGTTTCGAGTCCATATCCCCAATCATGTCCACCCCAACCCATGCGTTCAAGCAGTTGTTTTTCTTCTGGGTTTCCTCTCCTGCAATCCTTCCTCTGAATGTGGGTAGCGTTCTTTTCGATAAATCCCTCAGAATTGTCCTGGGTCATTGCATATTTGCTGGTACAGAAGCCCATTACATTCTATTTCACCACAGTATATCAGTCTCTGTGTACAATGTTCTTCTGGCTCTGCTCCTTTCACTCTGCATCAATTCCTGGAGGTCTTTCCAGTTCACCTGGAACTCCTCCAGTTATTATTCCTTTGAGCACAATAGTATTCCACATGCTGCATTTATTGAGAATATCTGGCAAGGCCTTGTTCTAGGTTCTAGTGATATACAATAACTTTGGCCTAGACTTTCCTCTCAAGAAGTTCATTGAGAAAGAGGCTAATGCTATCCCATGAATTCCATCATATTGCCCCAATTTGGGTGGCTAGAAAGGTGCCAAGGGAATTAGCTGTCTTTTTATGTCTTCACTCATTGCATTCTTTCACCAGAATTTATTGAGCACCTAGACAGTAAAAGGGTAACAAATTGACCTTGGTGAGTTCAGATTACCAGGTCCACATGAACTATATCTCAGAAAATGGCGATAATCAATCATCTATCAATCCATAAGCATTTATTAAGCACCTACTACATACCAGACACTATGCTGGGGATACAAAGACAAAAAAAGACACAATCTCTTCTGATAAGGAACTTACATTCTCTCAAGGGGAACAACACATACATAAATAAATGCATACAAAATATATACAAAAGAAATGCCAAGTCAGTTTTGAAAGAAGGGAATCAGCAACTGGGGAGATCAGGCAAGGAAGATGGAGGTAGAACAGAGTTTTAACAAAACAAGGGATTTGAAGAGATGGGTGTAAGGAGGGCAGTCATTCCAGGCATGAAGAATAGCCACAGAAAGGCAAGGAGAGGATATGAAGCAACATCTGTGAAGACCAGCGAGAAAGCTAATCTGCCTGGATTGTAAGTGCAGAAAGTTAAGAAATGCATAAAAAGATAAGAAAGATGGAGTGGGGATCCAGCTTGCAAAGAGCCTTAAAAATGACACAGAAAAGTTTATATCTGACCTCAGAGTCAGCAAAAACCACTTATAAAGTGGAGGAGTGTCTTTGGAGGCTATTCGAAGAATGAAGTAGAGAAGAGAATGGCTTAAGAAAGAGAAGTCGATGAGGAGGCTATAGTCCTAGTCCAGGTGAGAAGTGATGAAGGACCAAACTAGATGGATGGACACATAAGTAAAGGAATAGTTCTGAAAGAATGGTCCACGGATCCCTAAGGATCCCTAAGACACTTTCAGGGAGTCAGCAAAATAAAAACTGTTTTCATAATTATACTAAGATGTTATTTGCCTATTAAAATACTCCTCCCTTTTCCAACTCCATATCTGTGTGAGGTCAGATTTTCTTCATTTAGTTCAACCAAAACAACATAACTGACAGATTGAATGCAGAAGCATATAGGAGAATCCATCTGTCTCCTATTAAGCCAGACATTAAAGAGATTTGCAAAAAATATGTAAAACAATGCCACTCTTCTCGGTAATTTTTTTCTTTTGGAAAATAGACATCATTTTTTTAATAAAAATAATATTTATGTTAACATCTAATGAGTTTATAATTGATATATTTAAATGAACTAATAAATAAGTAAAATATTTATGCATTTTATTGTCTAGTATGATAAATATCCATAGATATAACCCCAAAATACAAAAGTTCTTTGGAGTCCTCAATAATTTTTAGATGTCACTCAGTCAATGAAAAAGGCATTAAGAAATGAACCTAATTAGTGGTATTGCTAGGTCAAAAAATATACATAGTTTTATAATTCTTTGGGCATAATCAGATTGCTCTCCAAAGTTGTTGGATCAATTCACAGTTCTGCCAACAGAGTATTAGTGTCCCCATTTTTCCATATCCCTTCCAACATTTGTCATTTTGCCCTTTTATCATTTTAGCCAATCTGATAGGCTTATCTATTTTATTTCTAAAGTGATCAAGGAAAAGGGAAAAGAGCCTAAATGTTCTATAATATTTCTAGCAGCTCTCTTTGTAGTGGTAAAGAATTGGAAATTGAGGGGATGCCTACTAACTGGGGAATGGCTAAACAAGTTATAGCACATGGTTATGATGGAATATTATTGTGCCATAAGAAATAACAAGCAGGATAATTTTTTAAAAGTATGGAAAGACCTACACAAAATTTTTGAAGACTTGAATGAGCACAAGAGAACATTGTATACGTCAACAGAAATATTGTTTGAAGAATGACTTGTGTCTGTCCACCTCCAGAGAAATTACTGATCAAATAGAAATAAGCAAGAAATAGTTTGTTTTATATATACATATATCTTTTTGTCAAATGATGTCTTCTCTAATGCCAGGAGAGGAAGGAGGGAAGGAATTGCCTGGGAATGTTAATGTAACAAAGAAAGAAAGAAAGAAATTTAAAATTTTTTAAATATATTAAATTAAATAAACGTATTTATCTTAATAATAAATATATAATAAATAAAAATATTAAATTAAATGTAAAAATCTACTATGTGCCAGGTACTATATTAGACTATAGAGTATAAAGAAAAGCAATACTAAGACCAAAATGTTTGAGAACTGCTGGGAGAGAGAGGAGATGGTTGTAATAGATATAGAGATTGACATAACATGATATGGCAACTGGTTGGATATGAGGGGAGATGAAAAGTAAGGAGTCAAGGATAATGCAAAGGTTGTGTACCTGAATGCCAGGAAAGGTGGTGGTGGGCTCTGTAAAAATGGGAACGTTTGGAAGAAAGTAGGTTTGAGGAGAGAAAAAAAAAGAAGTTCTGTTTTACCCATTTTGCATTTGAGATTTACACAGGATATCCAGTTTGGAATATCCTATGAGCATATGGAGTTCAGGAGTAAGACTGGAGCTGGATATATGGATTTGAGAGTCATTTACATAGAGGTGATAACTAAACCCAGAGGTGCTCATAAAGCAACCAAATGAGAAAGTATCAAGAGAGTAGAAAAAAGGGGCCTTGGACAGAGCATTGGGACACCCGCAGAGGAAATGTGATGTGGAAGATGAGCAGGCAAAGGAGACAAAGGACTTGTGAAAAAAGAGAACTAAGAAAAAGCAGCCCAAAAACCAAGAGGAAAGACTATTGATGAGGAAAAGTTGATGAACAGTCTCAAATGTTGTTGAGAGGCCAAGAAAGAGGAGGACTGAGAAGAGATCATCAAATTTGGCAATTAATAAATTATTGGTAACTTTGGAGAGAGCAATATCGGTCGAGTGATTAGATTGGAAGCTAGACTGTAAAGAGTTAAGAAGTAAGAGGAGGGAGAGTGGTCAAATGATGCAGAGAAGTTAAGAAGGATGAGGACTGGAAATGGGCCATCAGATTTGGTAATTAAGACATCATTGGAGAGCAGTTAGGTGGCTCAATGGATAGAGAAACAGAACTGGAATTAGAGGATCTGGGTTCAAATTTGACCTCAAGATACTTCTTAGCTCTGTGACCCTGAACAAGTCACTTAACCCCCATTGCCTAGCCCTTTCCTTTCTATCTTAGAGTTGTTACAAAGACAGAAGGTAAGGGTGACAGAGAGAAAGAGAGAAACAAAGACAGAAACAGAGAGACAGAGAGATCATTAGTTACTTTCAATTGAAAGATGAGGTCAGAAGCCAGATATGCAAACAGTTCAGAAAAGAGTGAGAGGAAAAGAAGTGGAAATACCCAATAGACAGGTTTCTTAAGGAGTTAAGAGGAGAAAGGAAGCAGATATGGGATGATAGCTATCCAGAACAACAGGATCAAAGGAGGGTCTTTTTAAGGATAAGAGAGACATGGGCAACATCAGGGATAGAGCCAGTAGATAGGGAGAGTGAGAAGATAAGAGAGTGGAATGATAGTGAGATCAATCTGCTGGAAAAGACAAGAGAAAGAGAAAGATCAAGGTGGCATGTAGAAGAGTTTGCCTTGGCAAGGATAAGGACCACCTCTTCATCTGAAGGAGGAGAGAAACTGTCTGAGTGATATAAGATAAGAGAGGAGAAAACAGAGCTCTAGGCAAATAGCCTCATTTTAGAGTCCTCAACAGAAAACAGGAGAAAGAGATGCCATGGGAGACTAAAGAAGATGCAAGAAGGTTTGGGATATCCATATGGAGCTAGAAATGGTAAACTGATTCAGAAGGACTAGAATGACTGCCTGCTTCACTGAGGGCCCAACTGAGATTAAATAATACTGATTTGTAGTAGACACAATCAGCAGTGTTTCTTGGTTTCCTCCAACTCTGTTCAACAGAAATAGAATAGGAGTTAAAGAAGGAGGTGGTAGGAGTAATCTGAGGTTGAGATTTGGCAAGGAGTGATCAGTGTTAAGAAAAGGAGAGTAAGAGATTTGAGAGTAAAGGATAGGGTAGAGTCGAATTGACTTGCCAAGGGGTTGAGAAAGGGAAAGGAAAAGAGTATAGCCAATGCCAGGAGGATAGCTTGGAAAAAAAATGAGTAGAGGAAAGGGAGGTCACAGTTAAGCAATAAAAGGGTTGGGAGTTTAAGGCAGAAAAAGAGATGAAATGATAACACATTATGATCAGAAAAAAGGAATTTTGCAAAAGCAAAAACCACAAAAGACTCGAGGTTCTAAACTGCCAAAATAATTCTGCTGAGTCTACTTGAAAAGGATGTATTTCAGCATTCATGAACACGGAAGTAGAACACTTTCTGCTTGTTGACTTCTTGACTTGTGGATGATGGCAAGATCAAGGGTTTGAGCATCTCTGTGTGTAGCTGAGGCGGAGTGAAGGAGTTGGACATATAGGGGGGACACTGTAGTCCCCTGATATGAGGACTTGAGTTGGAGCAGATAAAAAGACTGTGAGGGGGCAACTGGATGGCTCAGTGGTTTGAGAGTCAGACCCAGAGAAGGGAGGTCCTGGGTTCAAATTTAACCTCAGACACTTCCTAGCTGTGTGACCCTGGGCAAGTCACTTAACCCCCATTGCCTAGCCCTTTTCTGCCTTAGAACCAATACCTACTATTGATCCTAAGATGTAAAGTGAGGACTTAAAAATAAAGAAAAGAAAAAAGACTGTGAGCCAGGAACTGAGTTCATTGAAGAAGAAAATGTCATGGAGGCTGATAAATAATGGCTACCAAGATCTCGATTGGGCAATATGTTTGTGTAACATGGCCCTCAGAAAAGGGAGACCCTGCTGATTTATAGTGGGAAAGAAAGAGAGGGGGGGGGAGGGAGGGAGAAAGAGAGAGAGAGAGAGAGAGAGAGAGAGAGAGAGAGAGAGAG
>NW_025379515.1:0-2455 GCF_016433145.1 Gracilinanus agilis
GAGAGAGAGAGAGAGAGAGAGAGAGAGAGAGAGAGAGAGAAAGATACATATTTGGATATATATTTAAATGTGTGTGTGTGTATGTTTGGCTTATACATAAGAAAAAGTCAAGTGTAGAGTGGTTTCAGATAATTGTATTTTGTTGGGTTTTAAGAATAATTTGCATTTCCTCATCTTACTATTAATGTTTTCTCTAGCATATATATACATTAGCAGGAATTCCCCCCTAATATTTTTATTAATACCTTCTTTAAGAAAAATATGGAAGGCACTAGACATAGCAAAAACTAAATAAAACTACAGAAGTAGGGTTCTGGGTTAAGAGGGCGGCAGAGTAAGAAGCAGCTCTTAACCTCTCCTGACCGAAACACACAAAACTCCTCAAAGGGACATAAAAACAAGTCCAGACAAACGGAGGAACCCCACAACAGGGCACAGCGTGGAAGGTACGTGGAATCGAGGCATTTCCATGCTATAAAGGGGTGAAACAGCTCTCACTAAATCGCGGGCTGAGCAACCACCCCACCCCCAACCCCTCCACACACAACACCTATAGCACCGAAGCCAGCTAAAAAGAAATAGAGCAAGTTTGGGGCACCCATCAAGTCATTGGCAGCTCCGGGGCCTGTTCCTGAAAGCAGCAAGATTTGGGACCCCAAAAAGCCAAAGAACGCACCCGAAATCTGAGCGCGGGCTTAGGGCGCAGAGCACAGGAGCAGAGCTCAGGCAGGCTCAGAGCTCAGGCTCTGAGGAGGCGTGGGTGGAGGCAGACACAGCCACAAGCTAAAGCTCTGAAACCCTGAGTGGGGAACCAGCGTGGACGGGTGTACGACTGTGGAAGCAGCGCCCTGAGACTTGTAAAAAAAAAACTCCAGCAGAGGATCAAGCAAGGGGATCCACCAGGGGGCTTGACCGTGGACAGGACCTTGAGCGCAAGGATAAACCTGAGAAGCTGCTGGACTAACAATGACTACCCAGTCTCAGGAAGTTCAGAAGAGAAAGAGTAACAACAAGAAAAAGAAGTCTTTAACACTCTACATGAACTTAGCAGGAATTCCCCCCTAATATTTTTATTAATACCTTCTTTAAGAAAAATATGGAAGGCACTAGACATAGCAAAAACTAAATAAAACTACAGAAGTAACACAGAGAAAATCCAGACAACCGAGCAAACAGAGGAGGAGAACAAACAAGCATCCGGACCCTCCTCAAATAAGGAAAACACCTCACAAGCTATGGAAGAGTTCAAAACTGAGATTTTGAGGAAAATGGAAGAGATCTGGCAAGAAAATAACAGTTTAAAAGGTAGAATCTTGCAACTGGAAAGTGAGGCTCAGAAACCAAATGAACTGATAAGCAAATTGAACACCAGAAATGACCAGATTGAAAAGGAATACCAGAAGCTTATAGCCGAAAACCAGAAGATTATAGCCGAAAACCAAAAGATCATAGCCGAAAACCGAAAGATTATAGCTGAAAACCAATCCATAAAGGCTAGAATTGAGCAGCTAGAAGTGAATGATCTCTCAAGACAACAAGAACAAATAAAACAAAGTAGTCAAAAGACTGAAAAAATAGAAGGAAACATGAAATATCTCAATGAGAGAGTGACAGACCAAGAAAATCGGTCTAGAAGAGACAATTTGAGAATAATTGGTCTTCCAGAGAAACCAGAAATTAATAGAAACCTGGACTCCATACTAACAGAAATTATTCAGCAAAATTGCCCTGAAGTCCTACAACAAAAGGGCAATATAGACATTGAAAGGATTCATAGAACACTAGGGACATTTGATCAAGAAAAGAAAACACCCAGAAATATAATTGCCAAATTCAAGAGTTTCCAAGCAAAGGAAAGAATCTTACAAGAAGCCAGAAAGAAACAATTCAAATATCAAGGAGTACCAATCAGGATCACACAGGATCTGGCAGCCTCCACGCTAAAAGATCGCAAGGCTTGGAATACGATATTCAGAAAGGCAAGAGAGCTGGGCCTGCAACCACGGATCAACTACCCATCAAAATTGACTATATATTTCCAGGGGAAAGTATGGGCATTCAACAAAATTGAAGAATTCCAGGTATTTGCACAGAAAAGACCAGGGCTAAATGGAAAGTTTGATATCTAACCACAAAAATCGAGAGAAACATGAAAAGGTAAATAAGATACAGAGGAGAAAGAAAGAAAACGTATAATTTTTAAATTTGCCTTTTTAAGGGCCTCAGTGAGATCTAATTATCTGTATTCCTATGTAGAGAAATGTTATGTATAATTCTCTGTAGTGAACTCTATTCACTATTATAATATTCACTATTACAGTAATCAGAAGAATAATTCACAGGGTGAGGGTAGAACACTAAATAATCTAAGATGACATGGGGGATGGGAAAGAGGGGGTGAGTAGCAGGGGACACCAAGAGAAACTTGAGTGAATAAGAAAATAGGATATTCTAT
>NW_025379516.1:0-6702 GCF_016433145.1 Gracilinanus agilis
CTCTCTCTCTCTCTCTCTCTCTCTCTCTCTCTCTCTCTCTCTCTCTCCCCCCCCTCCACCACAAATCACTTTGTACTTAATCTTCCTGTATAACTGTGGCCCAGCACCCTGAATTCTAGATTTATATTACTTAATTGTATTTTGTGGGCTGAACCCAAATCATGTCTCTTTATCTCATTTTCCTTCCACTCAAGGTTTCCCTTGGGTAATGAGTGAGTGTAACTTATGCCTGAATCTCCATAGATGTGAATAAAAGGGCCCAGCTTCTGTGAAACCACCAAGCTCATAATACTGTATACCAAACAACTTTTATTTCGCTTCACAAAAAAATGTAAAAAATGCAAAAACACAAAGGAACAGCAATAAATGTTTAGTACCTGACTCTGGGGGCAGAGGAAAGGAAATATGCCCAACATATTTTAAAGCTTAATCTGCATTATTGACATTTTCACCATGACTTTCTTAAGTCTAGATTGTCAACAAAACAATAAATCAAATATTGACTTGTAGCTCTAATTTATGAGCTATAAATGCTCACCCAAAAATATGACTCCAGGACACTCCTGCACTGTAGCCATGAATAAATGATATACCTGTTAGTCAATCTCATCATTTTAGTAGATCATATCTTTCCCCCAAGTTGTGTGAGCCCAGATCTTAAGATTCTGGGATATAGGTTACAATCTTATTCTGCTTGGGCTTGAAGTTGAGAATAAGAAATGAAGAGAGAGAGAAAGAGAGAGAGTTGAAGAGGCTCAATTTTAAGGAAAAATCAATATTCAGAGCTGTCCTCAAAAGGTTGCCTTGTTAAATGGATGGTGAGCTCCTTGTCATTGAATGTCTTCAGTTAGAAGCTGGATGATCACTTCTGGGGGACCCTGAGAAGCTCTTACTCTTTGGGGATAGGTTGGCCTCAATGGCCTCCCAGATCCTTTCCAAATTGGAGATAGTACTTTCTGTGATCTATTATTTTACTCTTACCCTCTTTCCTTAGTAGCTTGCTAGAGAGGAGGGAGGTCTCCTCCATATCAGCTAATCACCATTTATCTGCCATAATTAAAGGCAAAGCATTGATTCCCAGCTGTCCCCTTCCCTCCCACTTCTCTATTCCCTGGCCCCAGGAAACTTGGCACTAACTTTTGGTAAGATGTTCCAGGTCTGGCCAACAGAAATAGTCATTCCTCAAAACTCTCTTATTCCCACCCTTGCCTAGGCAGCTCAGCTCCAGTATTTCCTCGTCTGGAGATCAGAAAGGGACAAGTTTCAGCTAGGGATGGTCTTCCAAAGAATAATGAAGTCTAAATAATAATCCCTATATTAGTCTATCCCTTTGTCTAACATATAGCCATTCATTCTCTTCCTTAATCTTCATAGCACCTGGTAGGTAATCAGAAGGCAAAGGTATCCTTGTTGTTGAACAGGCTCCATAACTAAGACCCAGAGAGTCTAAGCCACTTCCTACTATGTGCCAGGCACTGGGCACACAAAAAGGAGCAAAAGACAGCCACTGCCCTCAAGGATCTTATAATTTAATGGGGAAAACAGCATACAAACACATATACAAATAAACTATATATAGAAATAAGTAACAGAGGGAAAGCACCGGAATTAAGAGGGATTAAGGAAGACCTCCTATAGCAGATGTGATTTTAGTTGGAACTTAAAGGAAACAAGGGAGGTTAGTAGTTAGAAAGGAGGAGAGAATATTCAGGCATGAGGGACAACCAGAGAGAGATTGAATGTCTTGTTTGTGAAGTGGCCAGGGGGTCAGTGTCACTGGATCAAAGAATATAAGCTGTAAAATCAAAGGTATAAGAAGACTAGAAAGATAGGAAAGGGTTAGATTATGAAGGGCTTTGAATACCAAACAGAGTGTTATATATTTGATCCTGGTGGCAATAGGGAGCCATTGGACTTTCCTGAGTGCGGGTAACATGATAGGACCTGTCATGCATGTTCTACAGAAATTCATCATTCTGGAAGATCATACCAACTCTGAAGTTCAATTTCACCTGCCCCAGAAGTACCTCCCTCTCTCTGGTTGGAAAGGCTGGAGGGTAGGCAGTAGAGAGTTCCTCTCAGACCCTCTATTTAAGGAGGCACCCAGGGCAACCATCTCATCATTTCCCACTAGATTCCCTCCTCTGACTTCATTATTCTCCCAACCCCCATCCCCCTCACTCTTTAGCTTCACTTTTTTGTGTTGTCTGCCCCCACCGGATTAGAGCTCTTTGTGGATAGGAATTGTCTTTTGTCTTTCTTTGTATCTTCAGCACTTAGCAAAGTGCCTGACACCTAGGAGGCTCTTAAAAATATTTATCAACTGTGACTATTGACTATATTCCCAACTTTTGACATATTTGGGAAATCACATCCACTTTTGTATTATAGTCATATTCACATATAGTGACACAGCTAGAAGGGACCTTAGAGACCATTTAGTCCAACCAATCCTTCCTGTTCGCAAATGAAGAAACTGAGACTCAGATGCAATTTGCCCCAAATCACAGAGTTAGAAAACCAGGAATAGACTATGATTCTCCTGACTCTCAGTCTAGTGCTTCTCCTCATAGTTATCTTCTAAATATGTTTAGAAAGCAAGTTAGTTCCCTTCTGGTTCTAAAAGGCTATGATTCCAAGATTCTATAATTTTAGGTTTCTGAATCTGACTATATGGATTCTGATGTAAAAGGAACACCCAAGGGAGATTTCAACAAAAGTTGAAAATCCCAAGCAGTTAGAAGACTGAAACATTGAAAAGTAGAGGAAAACCTTCAGATGCAAAGGAAATATTCCTTTCCCTTGAAAGGGTAAAAGGATTGAGTACTTTAATTGTTTAGGGCAGCTAGATGGCAGTGAATAGAGTGCTGGGTCTGGAGTCAAAAAAATCTGAGTTCAAATCTAGCCCCAGACATATACTAGTTGTGTGATCATGGAATAGTCACTTAACCCTATTGGCCTTGGTTTCCTCATCTATGAAATTAGCTAGAGAAGGAAATGGAGAACCACTCCAGTATCTTTGCTAAGAAAGCCCCAAATGGGGTCATGAAGAGTCAAAGAGATTGAAAAATGACTGAACAATGGTTTTAATTGCTTGGGAAGAAGTCAGAGGGACAATGAATATGACACCAGCCCATAGGTTGTGCTTACACTGCCCTCCTTGGCCACTCATCAGTAATTTTTCCAAAGGATTTTGAGAGGTGAAAAACACTGATCATGCTAAGGGAATATGGAACTGTTTATGGAGGGGAGAGGCTTTTGAGAAGAAAGAATTTAAAGGAAAGGAGAAGAAAGCCTTCTGCTATCTTCTGTCAGAGATGACTACCTAGCCCTGAGATGGAGGGAATCAAAGGAAAAAGGCTTTGCTCATTCCAATCTAAGGGTTATTGATCTAATTGAAAGGGTACTTGTAGTTATTCAGCTGAAAAGAACAGCTAAAGATATTAATATACCACTCAGTCTAGCAGCAGGTGAAAGTAGGAAAAGACAATGAGTTGTCCATCCATTTGCGACTAAGCCCAGGAGACCAGAGAATCAGACAGCCCAAAGAAATGTCGGGGGCAGATGTTCCTAGCTCTGTTTGGCAGCAAGTCCCCCTTGTAGAGAAGAATGTCCAGCCCATGGAGAGAGAATTAATTTTTCTACCACAATAAGATAGTAGGAATATACTTATTAATTTAGCACAACTGATTCCATTTTGTTTTAAGGCTCCATTTGGTAATAGAGCTATAGCAAGTAAGTTGTTTTTCTTTCTTTTTAAAATTTTTCTTTTTAGTATACTGCAAAACACACTTCCATATTGATCATTGTTGTAAGAATATGTTCATACGTAACCAAACCCCTCCAAATAAAACCATAAATACATTGATATGAAAGATGATTCCAACAGTTCTTTCTCTGGAGGTAGATAGCATTCCCCATCATAAGTCCTTTGGGATTGTCCTAGATCATTGCATTCAGAGAGTAGCCAAGTTTTCATAGATATTCATCATACAATATTGCTATTATTGTGTACAGTGTCCTCCCAATTCTGCTTCAGTTCCTGCAGATCTTTCTAGCTTTTTCTAAAATAATCCTGCTTATCATTTCTTATAGCACAATAGTATTCAATCACCAACATGTACCATGATTTATTCAGCCATTCCCCAATTGATGGATACTCCCTCAATTTCCAATTCTTTGCCACTACAAAAAGAGCAGCTATAAAAATATTTTTGGACAAGTAGGTC
Source organism: Gracilinanus agilis (assembly GCF_016433145.1). Lineage (NCBI taxonomy): Eukaryota > Metazoa > Chordata > Mammalia > Didelphimorphia > Didelphidae > Gracilinanus > Gracilinanus agilis. Next base: position 4,230 of record NW_025379516.1, read on the forward strand.
TTTCCCCTTTTTTATTTTCTTTTCGGGATATAGACTCGGTCATGGTTGTTTTTCTATTGTTATTTTTCAATAAGGCAAACACTTCTGTGATTTGATATAGTAGACAACATGTGTATATTCTTCAATAATTGATAATCATATGTAGATCTGCTGATAAGACAGAATCCACTAAAGGAATATGATAACCAATTTTATCAGTAATCTTGGGGTAAACTAGCAGTCAAATTATAAGGTAAACAATTTAGGAATACTCACTTAAAATTATAAAAAATTCACCTGAGGCCTCAACCATCAGCCTGTTTCTTGAGGAGACTAGAATTAGTGCCAGCATTTTCCACATTGGAGACTCAAGCATTTCATGTTAGTTCAAGGGCAGTGCTGATGGACAGAGACTATGGCCATTGTAGTGCAAAAGGGTGCATATTAACCCTGCAAAGCCTTACTGCAGAATTTCTGACAGTTGAAAAGGGTTTAGAATCCTGACTAGTGGGAGTTGATCCTGAAAACTCGATGAGAGTAGGAGGGTCAACTGAGCTCTATTCTTTGGACTGAAACCTGGCCTATATTCTGCAGTTTTCTCTTAAGATTTGTTAGCTTAGCTATTTCCTTTGGATTTCCCTGACCTTCCCTTTCACAATCATCATTTTCCCTTCCTAAATTTTTGTGGGTTTTTGAAAGGAGGGTGGATCTGGGTGGTAGCTTTCAAACTTTGCAGATTTGGTTTCCCCTTAGTCAAGAAGGGCTTCCCTTGATACAAATTATCTCTTGAATCATTGTATCCAACTTTCCTACCCCTTTTAGGCAACAGAACCTCTCTGGGCTGAGTTAGGCAGGTCCTTTCTCGGTCTCACATTCCTATCTCCCTCCCCAACCTGAAGCTTTTCCTAGGTGACTGTTAGAGTTACCTTGTATCCCTCTGTCCTTTACAATCAACCCTGAAACTCAATAAACTCTGTTTGTCACTTAATCAAACCTTTGGCTAATTCATTAGTTGATTGATAAGAGAGGGAGAAGGGGAGAAAGGAACATTATCCTCTCTGGGTCCTGAGGGAGTTGGAGGTGTCCATTTTGAGAGGAAGTGGTAATCTCAATACTTCCTCTGGACTCTTCCTTTGTGAACCTGAGAAATTGACTAGAAAGCCCTCTAGTCAGTTTCAAGCCATTTCTGGCTGGCCCTAACCTTTGTCTGTAGAAGTGCCCTTCCTACCTGAAGGGCTCAGTCTGTTTCCCTTCAGTGTCTCTGTCTCAAACCTGTGTACCCAGTCTGTGTCTACCTGCTGCAGCTGCCTGCCTAAAATACCTCATCCTCTCCCTCTGCTCCACTATTGTACCCTCCTTATCCACTTTACTGCCTTAGGGATCCACAAACCCCTATCCACAGTGCCTTATTCCCCATTTACAACTACCTTATCACCTGAAATGCTTATCCCCAATTATCTCCCTACCTGCCTTTAGTCCCCATACCTGCCTTCATTCCCTTATTACCTCCAGCCTTTGGTCACATACAACCTTACTTGCCTTTAGTCCCTTTGTACCTCAGTTTATTACCTTTGACTATTTCCTTATTACCCTACTTGCTTAATTCCCTTATTATACCATGCAGGAAAATACTACATACCTTCCATCTGGGCAGAAAGGGAACTTTCGGCAGAAGGTTATTGTAATTTCTAAGACTTGGATTAGTGGTTTGTTCTTAGAGGAAGGTATTGCAATATGGGCTGCTAGGTGACACGGTGGGTAGAAGAATACACACATGTTGCTTACTACATCATATCACATAAGTGTTTGCCATATTATTGAAAAACAAACAAGGATACTGAGGTAGACAACAAGTAAATGACTTGCGCAGGGACTCATAGTAAGTATCTGAAGTGGGATTTGAATTCAGATCTTTCGGATTCAGACTACAGATTTAGATCTGGTGTTCTATCCATTACACCACCTAGATGCCTCTAGTGCCAAAAGAAAAAAAATCATTAACAATTTTTTCCATTTGTATAATGGGCATAATAAAATCTATATTAGGTATCTTACAGTGGCTACTGTGAAGATCAAATGATAATGGATATAAAGTTCTTCTAAACCATAAGTAAACGTCCTCTATTATTTTTAGTAGCCTAAGATTCTATACTTCAAGAAAATAAAAGGTAAAAAAGAAAGGCCACATGTATACTCCAAACAAGCTGTAGTACATAAATGTAATGGAAAATAATCATGCTAAAAGAAACAGTTAAGAAGTTCCGGGTTAAGATGGCGGCAGAGTAAGAAGCAGCTCTTAACCTCTCCTGACCGAAACACACAAAACTCCTCAAGGGGACATAAAAACAAGTCCAGACGAACGGAGGAACCCCACAACAGGGCACAGCGTGGAAGGTACGTGGAATCGAGACATTTCCAGGCTAAAAAGGGCTCTCCTTAAATCGCGAGCTGAGCAACCGCCCCACCCCCACCCCCTCCACACTCACCTATAGCT
>NW_025379517.1:0-3772 GCF_016433145.1 Gracilinanus agilis
CTCCTTCTCCTTCTCCTTCTCCTTCTCCTTCTCCTTCTCCTTCTCCTCCTCCTTTTCCTCCTCCTCTTTCTCCTTCTTCTCCTTCTCCTTCTCCCTCTCCTTCTCCTTCTCCTCTTTTTTTTGGTGAATATTTTCTATCTTGGAATAAATACTAAGACTCAGTTCTAAGGCAGAAAATGGGCAAGGGCTAGGTAATAGGGGTTAAATGATTTTCCTAGAGTCATACAGTAAATAACTGTCTAAGGCCAGATTTGAACCCATGTCCTACCATCTCCAGGACTGGCTATAACCACTGAGATACCTAACTGTCCCTCTATAGCCTCTTTTAAAAGTTCAAATGCTATATCCCTTCATGAGGTTTTTCTTGGTCTACCTACACCCTACCTTGCCCTCTGGCTGCTAGTGTTTCATCTCTCAAAATACCATGTATTTATTTTGAGGATATTTTTGTATCTGTTTTCTCCTCCTATTCAATATAAGCTCCAGGAGGTAAGTGATGGTTTCACTTTTATCTTTGTATCCATCACCTGGTATAAAGCAAGGGCTTAATAAAAACTTATAGCTTGATTATCCACAGTCTCACAGGTAGTAGATAGAATCTATATTATCTAATTCAGAATCTAGTGCTGATTATGTTATACCATAATACTGGTAAGGGGGTGTATGGGGTTGAGGACTAGGCCCTCTGGTGTGACAACTTGCTGAGGGGCTGCTCATCCACCTTTGTTATCCACCTGTCACCCAACTCTCACCTGTGGCTCCAAGAAGCTGTAGCAAGGGCAGGAGCCACACCCTAGTGAAACCATCTTGGGAGGGAGGCTAAACCAGATTGAGGATAACTGACAAGGCTCAAACTCACTGGTGAGTTAGAGGAATGTCTGTCCCTCCCATATGAAGACGTCCCCCAATGGAATGGGAGATCAAGACCAATTTATTTCAAGAGCCATGAAGGTGGCTGAAGTAGGCACTGTGGAGCCCCTTTGAGCTTAGTCAGACATCAAAGATGCCAAAGTCACCCACTATATCCCTGGCCATCACTAGTCATTTTGACTTTTGTCCTGCCACTGGATCTTAATGACTGGAAGACAGAGTGAAGGTGACCACATTGAGCAATCTGCCTCACTTAAATCCAATTCATACACAAGTCATTGGTCCTCTTTGGACCAATAACAGAGGAAAAACAACAATAATATTGAGGAGTGGCAAAGTGTAGTGTTAGTGGTACATATTTCAGTATAATATTAATAATCTTAAAAGGAAAAGGAGTAGAAGAAAGTGGGGTGAGGGTGAGACTGAGAAAGCCTTATATGACTCTTCAAGGGAGATAGTGAGAGAAATATGAAAATCAATAACAATTCAAAATACCAATTTTTAAAACATGTCTCCCTGGATAATTGTTGGCAAGACATAGTCTCTTTGAATCTCAGTTTCCTCATCTGCAAAATAATAACAAGGATATTGCAAGAAAAGTATTTTGGAGACCACAGTTTGCTATAAATATAATTTTTTAAAAAGATCCTTACCTTCTATTGTAGAATTGATACCAAGTATTGGTTCCAAGTGGTAAGGACTTGGCAACTGGGGTCAAGTGACTTGCCTAGGGTTACAGAGGTAGGAAGTGTCTGAGGTCACATTTGAATCCAGGTCCTCCCAATTCTAGGCCTGACTGTCTATCTACTTAATCACCTAGCTGCCTTGATGTAAATGAATATAATTAATAATCTCTGATCTGGTCCAACCCTCTCATTTTACAATGAAGGAAACAGAAGATAAATGAAGTGACTTGAATTTGAACTCAGCTCTTCTGCCTTCATTGGTAGTATTCCTTCTACTACATCGAGCCATCTTTCAAGGACCACTCCAAACCATGACTTTCACTAGGTTTGGACTACTTCCACAAAGGAAGTCTTGCAAATTTTTTTCATGTCATCAAAGGGGTTAGATTAGACAGTATCTAAGATTCCCTCTGGCTTCGAGGTTCTGGGATTCTTCTAGGCAATTTCAGGCCCATGAGCTACTAAGGCACTCACACCTAGCCTAAAAAAAATGGCTACTCCACAGTATATTCTCTGTGGTATCTAAGCCCCAGTATCTAGGCAGAAAAAATCATTTTGCATTTCCCATGCTCCCCCCCAACAGACACTGGCATCTGTGAGACTGCCAACACTTTGAATAGCAAATGGTGGCTAATGCTGAAATTCAACTGTGAGAAATATGAGAATCAATTTCCATTAATAAAAAGCAACAAGCCTCAGTATAATTTTAGCATTAGTGTACTTTATTCACATTAGGGGTTTGCCCTTTCACTCAATGCCCCTACTCCCCTCTCTTACCAACCCACGAATCTACTTTACTGAGCTTTAAGCTTTGACTGCATATAATTAACAGTTCAGCTTTCTCTAAAAACCACACGTGGTATCAACTCAAGCAAAATTTTTTGAGGTATTTTTATTCCTTGTACAAGCTGCCTTTATCAAGTCATGTCTAGCACAGTATGAAAAAAAAAAGTGTTCCAACCTTTCAACCACACGGCAAGAAATCTGTTTCTCAATACAAAATTTCTGGAGGATAAATTCTTCCCTCCAACTCTAGGCAGCTCGATTTGTCACCCCTGCATCTACTGCAAAAAGAAACAAAATACTTGGGAATGGAATTTTTAAAAATCCATTGCCTCAGATTTTCTTTGTGACTAAGGAGCACTTCTTTTGTATCAAAGTCTAAGACTTCAGTCTACAGAATAGAAAATGAGACAAAGTTGAATTGTTTAATATTTTGAAGACAAGGAGTCCTTAGGTTAAATAATACCATTGAATTAAGGATTTGAGCAAAATTGTTCATTTGTCCAATGCTTTTCTATATTTTTTAAGTTCAAAATTTGTTTTTATCTAAAATCCTGAGAATGACAACAATGGAAACGAAACGTTAAAGCTGACTTTAATCATTCATGTCATGTTATTGTACTTCTGATTATAATACGCTGACAAAGTCTTTGAATTTCTCCACATACATTAGAAGTTCAAATAGCTGAGAGATTATTTAAACATCAATAACTAAAGCTAGAAAAATATGCTTTACTGAGGACCTTGGGAGGTGCTGTAGCTGGAGTGAGGAGATGGACATCTTGTTCCTTATAGAAACAGAATAATGTGCAGCTTGTTAACTGATTTCACCAACTGTATATCAAGCAAGTATGACAAAATTTTGAGAATCCTTAGCCTCTTTTCCAAATTTCTCTCCGTTCTTTACAGACTATCAGTAATTGCCCTTGTCTTTTTTTTAACCATTTATTAATATTCATTTTTAACATGGTTACATGATTCCTGCTCCTACTTTCCCCTTCACCCCTCGCACTCCCCCCACCCATGGCCTACGCACATTTCCACTGGTTTTAACATGTGTCATTGATCAAGACCTATTTCCAAATTGTTGTTAGTTGCATTGGTGTGGTAGTTTCGAGTCTACATCCCCAATCATGTCCACCTCAAACCATGCATTCAAGCAGTTGTTTTTCTTATATGTTTCCTCTCCTGCAGTCCTTCCTCTGAATGTGGGTAGCATTCTTTACCATAAATCCCTCAGAACTGTCCTGTGTCATTGCATTGCTGCTGATACAGCAGTCCATTACATTCGATTTTACCATAGTATATCAGTCTCTGTGTACAATGTTCTTCTGGATCTGCTTCTTTCACTCTGCATCAATTCCTGGAGGTCTTTCCAGTTCACATGGAATTCCTCCAGTTTATTATTCCTTTGAGCACAATAGTATTCCATC
>NW_025379518.1:0-14354 GCF_016433145.1 Gracilinanus agilis
GCTGTGCCCTGTTGTGGGGTTCCTCCGTTCGTCTGGACTTGTTTTTATGTCCCCTTGAGGAGTTTTGTGTGTTTCGGTCAGGAGAGGTTAAGAGCTGCTTCTTACTCTGCCGCCATCTTAACCCGGAAGTCTCAGGTAATTAACTTTTAAGGTTAATTTGTTAAATCTTATTTGCTGTAGTTTCAGTTCTTTAAATTGGTTGAAGATGTAGGAGAGTACGATCTTTACCAGTAACAATAGCAGTATTACACCCACTACTAATGGTATATAGCTCAAAAAATCCAATAACATAATGGTAAACAGTCCTATCACACAGTTAGGAAATGCTATTCCCTTAATATAAGAAGGAATAGTCCAGTAAAAAATTTTGCATGTAGCTCCCATGGTGTTGTACATGGTGTTGTAAAACCACATTGTTCACTGAAGCCATTGCTTGTAAAAGAAGGTTTTTATACTGTGGCTGTAGCTAGCTCGCTCTTTAATGTCCTCTAGGACGACAGTGAAGGGGAAAAGATTGTTTTTTTAAAAATCCTGACTATCTTTTATGGATACTAGCATCAATTCTTTAGGTTCTGCCTCTGTTTAGCTTGCCAAAAATGTTGCAAATAAGAACAGCCAGGAATGTTAATATAAGAATGTTAGGGTGGGAAATTGGATACAATATCTTCTTTACTGCTTGTAGTAAATCAGGCAAGTGCCTAATAGGTTGTAGCTACTGAAGCTCCATGTAATTGTTTTTGGGCCCTATGCAAGGATAACTGCTGAAGATGTAAAAAAAAATCACAATTTAATGAATATTGGAAAAGGTTGGAGGAAAGGTAACGAAGTTTGAGGATTAGGATTGATTCCCTAATCTTAAAGGGGTCTAAGCTTTTTCCCACACCACTAGCCTCAAAAGGCTTGCTTCCTGCTCAAGGAACTTGAGCCTCTTTAAAACCTTCCTTAAAACTATCACTAAAAACCCTACCGAATAAGCTATGCTATTTACTAATCCTCTGTTATATAAGTGAGTTTACTATCTCCTTAGATCTCTTTCAACTTTAATTCAGTTCAGTTATTCACTCTGTCTGCCCACTGCCAGCCCTGCCGGGCCTAGCTAGTCTTTTACGTCTAGGTCTAAGCCCTCTCAGCAGCCACACAAAGGAAAAACAGTCTCTCTGTCTCATTTCTGTTGAATTCCCCCACAAACTTATTCCAAAAACTCTAACTTGTTCTCCTCTTTCACCTGCCACTGGGTTTTTTCAGTGTTCCAGGGAACAGAAACACTAGCCTCCTCCTAGGGAAGAAACCTCCAGGAATCTTTTGGCAGTTGGAAAACCCCGACTGACCCTGGCTACCTAGAATTCTAACAGGCACCTGACTGGCCTTAAAGAAAATTTACCCACTATTCTTTACCCTGTCCTCAGCTTCTAAGATCCCAATTACTCCAAATGATCCTCATTAGCCCTATGGTTTAATTAATCCTAATATTTCTTGCTGTTAGCTTGAGTAATCTCAAGATTCAGAAGGGAGATTCATTCCCCTTACTATCTAAGCAAGTCCAGCCTCTGCAACACATCCAATATGGGATTTGTCCACACTATGCTCAATGTGGAAATCCGCCCCTATATGGGGAACCCCAGAAGTGTGACCAAAGGAATCTAGATGGATGATGATACTAGAGAGGAGACGGAACCTTAAAGAGTCTGGAGGTGGATTTTAAGCCTTTTCAGACTCCATTGCCTTATTGATGTTAACTGTTTCAATTTGTTCCCTTCCAAATAGTGAAGAAGTCTCTGTAATGCAGCTATTGAGATTGGAGAAAGGGATTCTTGAATTAATTGCTCACATCATTTCACATATGCTGCATTTGCTGACTGTCTTAAGATTTAATTTTCTTTTTTAAGTCACATATTAATCTAATCTATACTCTTCTGTTAAGTCATTTTCAGCTACTGTGTTTTGGCCATTAGGTATATGTTCTGTTACATTGTCTTTATTTGTACCCTCCCCATATGACTGGACTGAAGAAAATACCATTATAAAAGTCCATTAACAACTTGGACAAACCCTTTTCATATGGCAAAACCATAGATCCTTATTGATGCTAGGTTTTTCATCAGATCCATCAAGGTCACATATTGCCTAAACAGCCTTTTGTTTCTTTTTAGTTTATGTTAATTGTCACATAGATGATGATGGAAGGACTCCATCAAACTGGTTGCAACCTATATCAGTAACCTTTGGAGAATTTAATGAGCTGAAAATCTCAATTGAATTTTAAGGGGTCTTCAGAAGTGATTTTCAGATATCTAGTAGCACCACTACCTCTGACTAATCATTTCCCTACCTTTGTGAGTTGTTTATAATAAGAGGTAAGGGTCCATTTAGTAGTTGAAATGAAGTACAATAGTACTATTGTATTCCTCACCTCCACATTTATAAAAATGTAATGGATGAGACATCTGAAGTGATTTTCACTATTGTATTATTCGCCTCCACATTGCAATGGATGGGACATATAAATGCATGCCTTTTACGGCTGTTTCAGTCTCATACTAGAGAAGGGAGGTTTCCCAAGGGGTTTGGTTACCCTGAGATGAGTTATAATCTCATCTGGGCTGTGGGAAGGCGTTCACAGGGGGCTTCATAACCCCTGGATGGCTCCCAGACAGAGAATTTTCCCATGGAGCTTAGTGGTTCCTGGATGGTTTTTATATTTGTAACTCTTCAACTTGCTCTAGCCTTTCACCAGAATTATCTATATACTTGGTGACATTTTAGACCCAAAAAGGTTTTTTTTGTTTTTTTTTAAACCCTCACCTTCTGTCTTGGAGCCAATACAGAAAAGTGTTAAGTAAGCGTAGGCAATGGGGGTCAAGTGACTTGCCCAGGGTCACACAGCTGGGAAGTGTCTGAGGTCAGATTTGAACCTAGGACCTCCCGTCTCTAGGCCTGGCTCTCAATCCACTGAGCTACCCAACTGCCCCTCCAAAAAGGTTTTGACTAGCAGTACAGAGGTTTTTCTGGTTTCTCCTGCCTAATTTTGGAATGATGGCAGTAATAGACTTTGTTAGAAATAACTTCGCCAAGGTTGAAAGATTTGCTAGATCTGGAGAACTTGTGACAAGTGTCCATGAGCTTCAAAGATTTTTTTAAATGTTACACAGAAAGTGGCTATAGAGATTCATGTGAATCCTAATGATAGGGGGTTTGTTTGGTATTATCATTAACTGGGCTCTTATGATTTGGGGTATTTCAGTACTCTTTTAAATGTGCATTAGCTGTTGTACTACTGTATTTAAAAGCTGTTACTTTGTTACTTGGTGAAAATAATGCACACTCACACTGTGGATCATGGCCAAGTTAAAAGGAAATGGATCTCATTTTTGGGTGAGAAATCTTTGTATCATGCCTCTACTTGGCTCATACCTTTTCATGGAATGTGAACTATATGTTTTTTATTTTTATTTTTTTAATTTTATATTGTTTTTCCTTGTATGTGCTATAGAGTATTTGAGTTTTCTTTTTTCTCTCATTTTTTGTACTTGAAGCATATGTTACCATTATTAATGGTTTTCTAATTTTGCACTAGGATAAGTTTAAAATGTTCATTAGCCCTAATGTCAATGTATACCCAAAAGCTTTAGACTATGAAACTTGCCACTGATTGTTAAATATTATTGGACTTTAATGATTGTGTCTGATACCAGGAGAAGGGATCACAAAAGAGCCACTGCACAGTGCCAAGGAGCACAAAGTTATAACCTGTACAGTGTCAGCAAGCACAAGGTCAAAGAAACCAATAAGTCCGAATGGGATTAATGAGATTTTGTGCCAAGACAGGGGACTTGAATTTATTTTGGGGTTCAAGGAAGCAGCTGTTTACAAAGTCAAATGCAGGATTCCCTTGTGCCAGATCCAGACTTCTACCAAGTACCTCAGTTGGGCTGCCATTTTCGTGCCCCTATGCCTGAGAGCAAAGGTAAAATCAGACCAGGCAATGCTATTTCCCTTCTGCTGCAAAATCTAGCCCCTTTTCTTTCTTCCATAGCGTGGCATTTTTCTATAGTCATGGCTGCTGCTTGGGTAAGTACATAATTGCTACTACAAGCTTCTGGGAAATAAATCACTTTAATTGACCTCTGGTTCAAGGTCTTGTTATGGGATTATTCTTCCTTACTTAGAATTTTTACACATGAGACTTTGATATTTTATGTTTCATCCAGAAGTTAATTTTTTCTCTTCTTTTTGGGGTTTTTTGTTTTTAATTTTCTTTTGAAATTTGATTCATATACCTCAAAACTCAGCCATGTATCCCAGTGTGATCCAGGTGTTTGTCAACACCCTCCTCAGGGGGGATTGTATTATCCTATAATGCAAAGTTTAAATTCTTGTTTGATAGTAATTTTAGGATAAGAAACTTGCTATCTCCCCAAATCAAGAAAGTGAACTGTTTGGAGAAAGTGCCATGAAGATGCCTGCAGAAGCCACACACTACACCAAAAGATCCAGAATGAACTTTGGGATGTAGTGAATTGAACTGTGGGGGGTTGAATGCATTTATTTTGCATGTACACTCTTATGCCCCCAATTGGCTTTTTGTCAATGTGCGTAGCAATCATTAGTTTTGTTCTCTTTCTCTTTTATTTCCCTCTTATCCCAAAATTATTGTAATTTCCCCTTAGGAAGTACAATATTGTATGTACCCCTAGATAAAGATCTTTAGAGATATAAGTTGGTTATGTGTACTGATTCTTTGGGGAAACTAGGCATGTAAATCTGGGAGATTTCTACATGCTCTTTTCTCAATGGAATCACAGTGGGGATTGTGTAATCAGAATTTTGCTCCCCGGAACTCTCCTACCCAGCATCCCATTTGCATCCTTATACTGAGTGCAAACTCTGCACGCATACATAGGATAAAGTTCTGGTTGATCCTGCCCCTCTTTCTCTCTCTTCCCCAGATTGTGGCTACAGAACCTAGCTTTGAGCCAAGGATGAGAATTTACTCACATGATCTTATTTTTGTTAGATAATTAATTTTTATACTTCTATTTTTTTCATTCCTTTTCCTTGAAGTGATTATTAATAAACTTTATAAAATTAATGCTTAGAGTTATTATTGGATATTAATTTAAATTTTACAAATGATACCTCTTTTGTCCATGGCCTTCTTTCCACATGCTCTGCAACTACTCTCGTTCATGGCCCTAAACATTTTTTACAATAGCCATCTAATAGGTCTGTCTCCCTGCCTCAAGTCCCTACCCTCCTCTAATCCAATTCGTATTTCACATGGATGCCCTATACTACTACCCTGCTCAAAATGTACCTGGTTCTCTAAGATAAAATACAAACTCCATATTGACAATTAAAGAATTAAAGAACTTCACTGTCCAGCTTCAGTCTACCTTTGCAGACTTATTATATATTACTCCTCTATCTTTTCTTCTCTATATATAATATTAGACTTTGTGACGTTTTCAGTTTCCATGGTTTCATTTATCTCTTTGCAGGTAACTCTCAGATATATACCAGTTCTAACCTCTCTCCTGATCTCCAGTCTCAAATCTCCAACTATCTTTTAGATAGAAGGGTACTTCCATCCTCTCAGTCACTTAGGTTCAGAACAACGTCATCTGTCTTACTCACTATATCCAGTCAATAGTTAGGCCCTGTCTTCTCTACCCTGGTGACATTTCTCATATGTGACCCCTGTAAAGGTTAAATTTAGTGATTGGACTTAAATTATGTGAAATAACGTGGTCACTGGAGTTATTACATCTCAAGTAAGAAGTCTGTTTACAAAATAGAGTGGAAACAATAAAGTAGAGAAATGTGAGAGAGGTTACACAAAATACCTATACCTCAGCCAGGAGGGCTGGTAGTGCATAACTACAAGGCCTCCACCAAGATGGAAGCTAGTTTCTTAGAAAACTAGGAAAGTAGTCAGCCCTTTTCACTCATCCAACGAAGTAGTATAGGAGTCAGAATCCAAGTTTATGCCACAATCCAAGCCACAGTCTCCAGTGAAGTTCCCTCGAATACTATCTCCAAGAGACACTCTCCACTAGACTCAACTTTACCAGCCTGACTGCTCAGGGATTTCATGGCTTTTATGGTAGTTTCCTGTTCCTGCCCCTCTTCGCAGGGGCCAATCATAGTTTCCAAATTGTCCAGTCCTGCCCAGAGGCAGTGTCTATGGGATTGAGTTGTCACCTCTAAAGGTGTTAATTCTCCTTCTAGGATTCACACATTTCTGAGATATCATCCAGTTTGGATTCACATGTTCCTGAATTAGCATGTCAGTAGTAGTCTTCCTTTTGGAGTTGCAAACTCCTATAGTAAGAGTTTCCCTTAATTTAGGGTTAAGTATGGGTACATTCACTTTTTTTTTAACCATTTATTAATATTCGTTTTTAACATGGTTACATGATTCATGCTCCTACTTTCCCCTTCACCCCCGCACTCCCCCCACCTGTGGCCAATGAACATTTCCACTTGTTTTAACATGTGTCATTGATCAAGACCTATTTCCAAATTGTTGTTAGTTGCATTGGTATGGTAGTTTCGAGTCTACATCCCCAATCATGTCCTCCTCAACCCATGTGTTCAAGCAGTTGTTTTTCTTATATGTTTCCTCTCCTGCAGTTCTTCCTCTGAATGTGGGTAGCGTTCTTTACCATAAATCCCTCAGAACTGTCCTGTGTACTTGCTGCTGGTACAGAAGTCCATTACATTCGATTTTACCATAGTATATCAGCCTCTGTGTACAATAAATATTTTTGTACAAGTCGGTCTATTACCTCTTGATCAGGAGATGGGCAGCAAATAACATAATTGGTCCCATGAAGTTGTGGTTTATCATTAGTTTTAGTGGAGTTGTCTTTCCTTTATAGGCAATTTTTTGAAAAAGGAAAGTGGCCTTGCTCGCCATGCTTTTGCTGAAAGCAACAGCACATCTTTGCCTCAGGTGGAACTCAGCCAGCCAGTCCAGCCCAACCTACCTTGGGAGGTCAGGCCAGCCAATTCTGGCTTCTGGATTTAAACCCAAAATGCCGGAGCCCAACCAGTATCATTTCGCCGCTGATCTCTTGGGTCCTGACCTGGTCTCCCTTCCTGCTGCTTCCCTGCCGAACCTCGAGCCTGCCAGTGCCCCAGTGCCTGTGATCTCTGCCACTTTTCCTGCTGCCTCATGTTCCTGCCACAGGCCTGCCAGTGCAGACTGTTTCTGTTGATCCGGAATCCTGAGATTTCCGAGGAGCAACCCCCACCCTGACTTGCCAAATGCCACCGTTTCAACTTCAGCTCTGCCACTAAAGATTTGGGAAGTATCCCCCTTTTCTCCCTACTCTCTTATAGAGGACTCTTAACCTGAAAGGCCATTCTTGCCCTCCATGGGGAAACCGCTGCACACAAGCTCTCCATGTGGGTATTTTCTACAAAACTGACCTAAGCTTTTCTCTAGCCCCGAGCCCACCACCCGACCCCACGTGGACCTAGCATCTGAACCTTGAACTAGTGATTACTCTTAATCGGGCGCATGGCTTATTCAAACTTTCTTGTGATTAAGAACTGAACATCAGGGGAAGAAATTCACCCCTTACCTGCTTAGAACTTTGAACTTAAAAAACCCCTTAACTTTTAAAACCTCAGAACTCAGAGTTTTAAAGAGAATGTATCTTACTGTATTTTGCTAATTAGTTTTGTGAATTAATCTTGCTTATTTCATTGATTTTCCTGTTGCACTGAATCATTTTAAGCTAATGAAGTTTCTGCTTATGATTTTATTATATTTCCTAATTTACTTAAAGCTTACTGTATCAAAAACACTGCGGTTATAACATCTTATAGGAGCACATGTTTTTTAAGTTTTATTCTGTCTTGGTAATTGTATGGAACCTTGGAAGTTTCCATGCCTTGAGATTTAAATTGTAATTTTATAAGAAGTCTTTTAACTTTTACTTTAGGTCCTAAAGAATTGTCTTAAAGGATAAGCTTTTATATATTTTATTATAAAAAAAATTATTGCCTTAAATAGGTAGAAGCATGAAAATTTCCTATCCGGGATTTTTTTTAAAACAGGAAGCCAAGTAGCTCTTGTACATTCTTATCAGAAGGATCTAGAATTCTTGAGGATGATTTAGACCAGAAGATTTTTAAATATCAGATTTTGATATGAAAGCAATAACAGTTTGTCGAGAAACTCTTAGCCAAGATTTAAAAGTTGTAACAAGTATATGATTTTTTAAACATCATTGTTTATTGTTTTAAAATGTGTTATTGGAAATTATGGTACTCTATTTGAATGTGCATTGTGAATCTTCTATTTGTAAGATTCATTTTCTCTTACAGAAAATCTCATTTTTGGGTAACAAAACCCTTCTAGTTCTAGTTTTTTTGATTTTTAAAACATTCTTTTTTTTATTAGAGCAATTGATTTTTCCTTTTTCTCATCTTGTACTGGAAGTACATATATAATTATTATTTATCCTTTTTTAAAATTTATTTTACAGTGATATAAGCTTAATGCAAATACCTGAGCCTATGGGACTATGATTTAATGCCTCTGTCTGATTCCTGGAGGAGTGCTGAGCCACATGTTCAGAGACCTGACTGAGAATCTGCATGGATTGCAGGAGTTATATGCCAATACTTTAGGGCTTGAAATTGAGGTTTGAGTCCTGGAGTCCCAGTCTTTTCTAAAACTTTAGAGGACGTGGGTCCCCTCAACTTGAATTCCTAGTAATGCACCTAAGATTGGTTATTTATTTGGCTCACTTCCCTGAAAAGCTGATGGCAAATCAGATCAGAGAGAGACATTTCCCTTAAGTCCTGCCCCTGAATGGGTAATAACAAACTGCTTAAATCACTTTCATTGGGCCTTGTTTCAAAAGCCTGTTATAAGTTTATTTTCCCTACATTTTTTGCACATTTTACATTTCATTCACATGTTAATTTTTTCTTCTTTTTTCTTGAATTTTATTCTTTTATTTTGCCAATTGACTTCATACAACCCCCGTGACTCAGCTGACCTGAGGTACCCTTTTCAGGAAAAAAGGTGTGTTTAGAATTTTCCTCAGGGGGATGTGTGTTAAGTTTTTTTTTAATTCGATAATGTAAAAATATATGTATATTTAACTCTTTTAGGAGTAATTTCAGGGGGAAATGTATAATTCTTAGAAGGAAATATATGTTTTATAATCTATAATGTTTAGTTTAAATTCTTTTGAGAATAATTTCAGGATAAGGATTTTGCCATCTCCCCAGAATCCAGACGACGAACCTGTTTAGTGAAGACACCATGAAGATGCCTGAAAAGCCTTCACTGTACCATGAAGACCAAATTTGAACTTTGGGGTGCAGTTGATTGAAATATGGGGAGTTAAATGAGCTGAATGCAATTTGTTTTGAATGTACTCTAATATGCCAATAGGGGACTGCCCCCAAATTCGTTTTTTGTCAATGTGGCTAGTTATCCATTTGTTTATCCAATTCTTTTATCCCCCAAATTCCTGAAATTTAGAAGTTGTCCATGTTTACAGGTCCAGCGAAGAAAAAAGGGCCAACCTTTTTTTTTTTTTGCCGGACCTCAGTGGGAAATGTTTGTTTTAAATTTAGGGAAGTGTCTAGCAGACTCCCTATGGACATGTGGGAGACTTTGAGACTACATTACCCATGATTCCAATGGGTCTTAGGGCATGGGGACATCAAAGGTCCCCACGCAGGGGGCAGTTTAAATTCAGAGGAGGGCCAAAAGAATGCCTCTTGATCTTCCTGAGGAGCTGACTGACGCGCGGAGAGGATGAGCTCTGGCGGTAAATCTAAAAGTTAGGCAGGCATGGTCTTATATATATTTTACCAACATGGCCATGGCTTTAATTAAACTACTAATTTCTCTTATTATATCAGTCTTTATCATTTTTAATCTTGACACCAGCTGCCACTATATGTTTTTTATACATAGTTGTTTGAATGATTTCCCCCCATCAGGCTGTAGGCTCTTTGAGAGCAGGTATTATTATATATCTTCCAGGGCTTAGTACCTAGAGATACAATGGAAGATATTTTTTAAAAACCTGGCACATGGTAGTTATTTAATAGATGCGAATTGGCTTACACTATGTTCCATCTAAACTATATAGCCTGCTGTTTCCTATAGACAGAATTCTGTTTCTTGTCTCAAGGTCTTTGAACAAGCTATTTCCTATGCCTGAAAAGCATCCCCTCCTTACCACCTGCTAGAATTTGTAGTTTTCTTTAAAGCCCAGTTTAAGTCCCACCTACAATATGCAACGTCTCTTGATTCCTTCAGCTACAAGTTCCCTACCCCAAATAACTATGTATTTATCTTTATAAACTTTGTACTTAACTTATACCATTATGTACACATGCTATTTTTCCTAAAAGGAATGTAAGCTTCTGGGTGTCAAGGACTCTTATTTTTATCCTTATATCTATAGTCCTTAGCACATAGTAGGCACTAAATAAATGTTTATGCCAATAGCCACCCAAAGGATTAGCCAGCCTCATTTAAGTTACAGGGTACCTTGAGGGGAGGGTGAGAAAAAACAAGTGCTAGCAAGTCAATCTACCACCACCATCTTTAGCACCATCTCTACTCAAGACTGATGAGATAGCCCAAGACCCAAAACCCAAGAGTCTTGGGAATAACAGTATCTCCTAAAGACTAGACCTTCTTCCAACTCAACCTCTGTAGAAACATTGAGGGGAGAAATCATTTTAGAGGAGGGTTCATCACCATCAACAATCATTGACCAATTGTCAGCAATAGGCAAATAGGATCAAGAACCCTAGGAGTGGTTACACTCCCCCTTGCTCATTCCAGACCACTAGTCTTGTTTTCCAGGCCAGCCCTCAGGCATCTAGGCTTCTGTGCAAAAGGGGCCGGCCCTCCTTATCTACTATTCCCTAATGGGTAAGCAAGCTAACCTAACTAAAGCAGCAAAGTACCTCAAGGGAGAGACAGAAGGTAGCAAGTCCTGGGCAAGTCAAACCATCATCACCTTGACCACTATCTCTGCTCAAACCATGATGGAATTAACCCAGGATGAGACTTGGGAAGAGCAATGCTTTCAGGTCAGTGCACTCAGCTTTTGTCCTGGGAAGCAACCCCTGTGGAGAAGCAGCTTGGCACTGTTCCTGAAGGTTCTATAGCCATAGCAACTGAAGATCCAGAAAGAAAGATTATTGTCATCATAGTCCTTGGCACTGTCAAATGATTCAGCATTGGAAGCTGATAGGATTTTGACATTAAAGAATAGAAATCAAGGTCTGCTTGTCATTGGACCCTAAAGACCATGAGAACTTTCTATTTGGCTTGCAGCTCAAACATTCATATATGTTTTCCCATTAGAATGTGAACTCCTTGAGAGAGGGACTGTTTCATTTTTCTGTTTGTAAACTCAGTGACTAGCAGTGTTTTTTACAAAGTACTTAATACATGCTTTATTCAACCATGGATACAAGAAAATGTAAGTATAAGTTCTACATGAAAAATAGTATTGAGTTTCATTAAACATTTTAAAATGTGACTGACCAATTTTTAAAATCCTTTTCTGTCTTCGAATCAGTGCTAAATATTAGTTTCAAGGCAGGGAAGTGATAAGGGCTAGTCACAGTTGGAATTATGAATTGCCCAAGGTCATACATCTAGGAAGTGTCCGAGGCCAGATTTGAACCTAGGATCCAAAGGTCTGACTCTCTATGTACTGAGCCACCTAACTGTCCCAATATCTTGACTTTTCAAACAGATAAAATGGAGAAAGTAAATGGACCCACAAATTCAGGGTGGGGGGAGGTTTGTCTTTTCTGGTGCTGTCTAGAATCAATTTATTGAGATTTTTTTAATTCAATTATGATTTCCCTCATCTTGTGAAATTGACATGCCTATTGGTGCTGAGCAAAAAAAAGACCTTTTGGGATCAGATATTTGAACTCTGGTAAAATTTAACATGAGATGGAACAAGTAGACTCTTAGAAGTTTTTATATCAATATAACCTTCAATCATAATCTCCCATTTTTTGCACACAAAGCATATCTTGTCAGGGGTAAGGATCATTCCATGGAAATTAGACAAAGATTTTTACTCTGAGCTTCTTCAGCAATGCACTGGAATTTAAGAAAAAAATTATAATTCCATACCCCAGCAAACCTCACTTCAAAAACCAAACCCTTGAGATCACCAGAAACTATTTTTTCCTTGAGTCCTTATAGCTCATTGTCTTACCAATATTGTATATGTTGAACATAGATATTGCCCTTTCATCACACCAATCCTTTAAAAGTGAATCATCTGAAAAGACATACAGTCCAGCCTCTTCTGGTTAAGATGGCGGCAGTGTAAGGAGCAGCTGCTGGATCTCTCCTGACCGAAGCATACAGGACTCCTCAAGGGGAAATAAAAACGAGTCCAGAGGAACGAAGGAACCCCACAACAGGGTGCAGCATTGAAGGTATGCAGAATCGGGGCATTTCCACGCTATAGCTCTCACTAAAACTCGAGAGGAAGAAGCCCCTTCCCCACCCCACCCCCCACGGCACATCTCACACAACGCCAACGCACAAGTGTGAAAACAGGACTGGGGCAACCCGATAATCACTGGCAGCCCTGGGGCTTGTACCTGTGTGCAGCAAGACCAGGGACCCCAGGTGGCTGGGGGCAGGCACGGACTTTCCCCCAGCGTCCACGTGGGTGAAGGCACTGCCTCTGGCCAGGACAAAGGCCCCTAAAACATGGCCTTTCCCAAGCACCAAAGACATCGCCTCAGGTGCGAATAAAGATCTCCAGCCCACTGACTTTCACTACCTTCTGCAGGGGTGAAGGCAGTGCCCTAAGAGCATCTGCACAGGCAAAGGCAGTGCCCTAGGCTTGAATAACAATCTCCAGCCCAGGCTTGGACCTCCAGTGAGGACCCGGTGCAGACTGAAGCGTGGCTGTGGAAGCAGCCCCAAAGACTGCTGAAGGAGCCTCGGGCAGAGGGGCAGACCAGGAACTACCAGGAGGCCTAACCCCGAGGACAAGGAGACTGGAGCCCCCCGGAGCTTGCAAGGCCCAGGCAGATCCTGAGTGCAAAGACAAAGCTGAAAAGGGGCGGGGCCAACAATGGCCAGCAATAAGGAAGTCCAGAAGAAAAAGACTATCAAGAGAAACACTGGAACACTGGACAACTTCTACACAGAGAAAATCCAGACAACAGAGGAGGGAAAACAAAAAGCCAAACCTCCCCAAAAAAATGAATGCTGGTTACAAGCTATGGAAGAGTTTAAAAATGAAATGCTGAGGAAGATGGAAGAAATCTGGCAAGAAAATAACAGTTTAAAAGGCAGAATTTCGCAATTGGAAAGTGAGACAAGACAACTGAAGACCAAAAATGACCAGATTGAAAAGGAAAACCAAAAAATTATAGCCGAAATCCAAAACATTAAAGCCGAAAACCAAAACATTAGAGCCGAAAACCAAAATATTAAAGCCGAAAACCAAAACATTAAAGCCGAAAACCAGTCCTTAAAGGCTAGAATCGAACATTTAGAAACCAATGATCTCTCAAGACAACAAGAACAAATAAAACAAAGTCAAAAGACTGATAAAATAGAAGGAAACATGAAATATCTCAATGAGAGAGTGACAGACCAAGAAAACCGGTCTAGAAGAGACAACTTGAGAATCATTGGTATTCCAGAAAAGGCAGAAATTAATAGAAACTTGGACTCCATACTTAAAGAAATTATTCAGCAAAATTGCCCTGAAGTTCTACAACAAGAGGGCAATATAGACATTGAAAGGACACCCTCTACACTGGACCCAGAAAAGTCAACACCCAGAAATATAATAGCGAAATTGAAGAGCTTTCAAGTTAAAGAAAAAATCTTACAAGAAGCCAGAAAGAGACAATTCAAATATCAAGGAGCACCAATAAGGATCACACAGGATCTGGCAGCCTCAACGCTAAAAGACCGCAAGGCTTGGAATACAATATTCAGAAAGGCAAGAGAGCTGGGCCTTCAGCCACAAATCAACTACCCAGCGAAACTAACCATATACTTTCAGGGGAAAGTATGGGCATTCAACAAAATTGAAGAATTCCAAGTTTTTGCACAAAAGAGACCGGGACTAAATGGAAAGTTTGACACTCAACCACAAATATCAAGAGAAAGATGAAAAGGTAAATAAGAAACAGAGGGAAAAGAAAGAAAACTCATAGTCTTTTAAGCTTGACTCTTTAAGGGCATAAATAAGATCTAATTATCTGTATTACTAGGTGGAGAAATGCTATGTATAATTCTCTGTAGTGAACTCTATACACTATTATACTATTCACTATTATAGCAACCAGAAGAATAATTCATA
>NW_025379519.1:0-6007 GCF_016433145.1 Gracilinanus agilis
GAGAGAGAGAGAGAGAGAGAGAGAGAGAGAGAGAGAGAGAGAGAAAGAGAGAGAGAGAAGGAGGGAGGGAAAGATAGATAGACACAGACTTGGGTTGAAGTCCTTGCTCCTTCCACATACTGCCTCTATGACCTTGGGCAAAACTATCTCTATTTAGGCAACTTAGTAGTTCTAGTCAACTAAGACCATAAATTATGGAAGAAGTGTTAATCTGCATTGTTAGAAGGAATTTCCTCATCTGGGTGTTTCTATGTCAATAAATTCACAGTCCAGTCCCCATTCCTACTTACATATAAGGATATAAGTATGTATAACAAATAGTTAACCACCTCGAGTATAATAACAATAATACCAAGAATAGTTTGAATGAGTGATGGTTTGATGAATGACAGTTTGAGAGGATAATCTTGCATCCTCATACTTTTATTCAGCTACCAAAAAAAGCAGTTATTTTATCCATTTGTGCAATGGATATCAGTTTGTATTTGTAACCCCAGTGCCTAGCATAAAGCCTGTCACATAGCAGGCACTTAATAAATGTTTGTGGATTGATTGTCCTCATTTCACAAATTAGGAAAATGAATCTCAGAAAAGTTAAGTGAGCAGCATGGTATAAAGGGTAGAATGATGCTCCGTGAAACCAAGAAAAACTGGGTTCGAGTCATACCACTAGTATTTTCTAATTGTGTGTCTATCAAGTGACAACCTCTTAAAGCCTCAGTTTCCTCATCTGCAAAATGCAAATAATAATAACTGTGGTACTTACTTTTTTTTTTGGATTGTTGTGAGGCTTAAATGAGATAATCCTATGAGGTGCTTTGCAAACCTTATAGTGTTACATAAACATCAGCTATAATTATTACAACTTCCCTCTTAGGGAAGACATGGTCCTACAGGAATTTGTTCCAAATAGTTGCTTTCTCAGCATATAGTCACCTAGCTTCTTCTTACTGAAAGTACTTGGCTATAGGCAAAACCAGGAACCATATCTGCGTCAAATGCCTCTTTAAATACCTCTATTTTGGTCCACTGTTGTACCTAATCAGTATCCTATTAGGAGGCAGAATCTAATGCTCAATGAACTGCTAAATTAATCTTTAATAAAGTGTTAGTTCATGAGAGTTTAGGGTATTACAAATCCCAGTAGTATTTGTATTTTAATAGAATATTCCTGAAGATTGATAAGCCATCCACACCCAAAGGAATTCTAGCATTTGAATTTCAAATAGTATGACAGAACTGAAGGGAGATATATTTTAGTAGGAGATTTCTCCTCATTCTCCTAAGCCAACTCTATCTACTCCATCTATTCATGAGACACGTGTCCTTAGATGTTTCTTTCCCTGAATTTAAAAGAGGAGGAAGGAAACAGAGGAGTACATTTTTTGCCACATTATAATCAGGATTTGGGAATATAAGGATATCTGGGACAGAAAGGAAAGATAAACGAATGAAAACTTGGAATGGAAGAGATTATTCCAAGAAGACTTTGCCAGGAAGAGAAATTTGAAAGGAAATTGGAAGGAGTGAAAGGATGTGATATGAAAAGTATGTTCCAGTCTTGAAGAATGATCCTTACTCAGATTTGCCCAAATGGAAAAGAGAAATGAAAGGAAGGGAAGAACCCAGGTACAATTGAGAATTTGAGTTACATTGAATCAAGAGATAGGATAGGGGGGCAACTGGGTGGCTTGGTAGATTGAGAGCCTGCCTTAGAGACAAGAGGTTCCCTGTTCAAATCTAGCTTCAGACACTTCCTATCTATGTCACCCTGGGCAAGTCTATTAAACTCCATTGCCCAGACCTTACTGCTCTTCTGCCTTGGAACCAATACACAGTATTACCTTCCATCTTCCATTGGTTCCAAGACAGAAGGTAAGGGTTTAAAAAAAGAGAGAAAGAAAGATATAGATAGACAATAGGAGAGGGCTTGGAAAGCAACAATTAAAGAGTAGAATTTTATATGAGATGGCTAGAATTTAAATTATTTTACCTTCAACAGACATGACCAACTTTCATGAACAAGATACTATGTTAGGCCAGAAAAAGACAAAAATAAAAGAGTGACTGAATTTTAAGAGCATCCTACTATGTGCGTCTGGAAGGGGGAAATAATATATTTATAAATTGAAAAAATATACATGAAGCTATATATGTGTGTATATATATACATATATATATTTCAAGAAGAAACATGCACCAACAGCAAAAGAGATGAAGAAATGCTTCATATGTAGGAGGTAGTGATTTGAAGGAAGCTAGGGATTCTAAGAGGCAGACGTGAGGAAGGAATATACTCTAGGCACAAGAGATCATCTCCCAACATGCTGATGAAAGGCGAAATGACATGTGTAGGGGCATAATTTGATTGAAATGGAAAGTTGTGAAGTGATGTAATATTTTTATAAGACTGGAAAAGTATTAGAAGCCAGATGGAAGAGGTTTAAATGTCCTTTGGAATGATTGCTGAGATGGAGAGTAACATAATTAACCTCTTCTAATTCTTGCAAAAAGTAGCTGGGATTAAAAGTCATTGGAGAAATAAAAGCAAGGATGTGAAAACCTGAATGGATGGAAGAATTGACTCATGCCTAATTTTTTTTTGTCTTCTTGCAATTTAATTAAGTTTATTGTTTATTACATTTTAAGTTCTGAGCTATCTCCCTCCCTCTCTTCCCACCCCATACTAGAGAAGCTACCATTTGACAAAGATGTCATATATATACATATGTATGTATAAAACCATATTCATATTCCTACATGTTATTTCTTTCTTTGGAGGTACACATTCACAATTATTCTTCAAACAATATTGCTGTTGGTGTATAAAACATTCTCTTGGTTCTGCTCATACTCTTCATTATTTCATGCAAGTCTTTCTAGGTTTCTCTAAAATCAACCTGCTCAGTATTTTTTACATTGCAATAGGATTCCTTCATGTCCATATACCACAACTTGTTTAGCCATTCCCCAACTGATGATCCTCCCCGTGCCTGATTTTTAATATGGTCTTAGATCAATCTCTTCACCACACTGAGCTTTGGCTTCTCCAAATCTAAAAGAATGAGAATAATGCAAGTTGTTTGCTCATAATCTATCTTGGGAATAATTAAGATTATATTAATATTATCTAGAGAGTACACCAAATCATGGAACTAGGGATTAATACTTTTACTGATCCCTTTGATGTTTACTGATAACGATTAAAGATATATTGGGTTGTTTATTGCTAGTTAGTAGTTGCTAGGTTCTAGGTCTTAACATTGCCAATAACTATATGACCCTATGAAAGTAATTTAAACCTCTCTGAGTCTCAGTTTATTCCTCTTTAAAGTAAAAGAAATTTGATTGGATGATCACTAAAGTCATTTCTAGATCTAAAATTCCAAATCAACAAATATTTACTCAATATTTGCTATGTACTTTCTTTTTTTTTTACTGAGCACTAAAAAAGTAAATCAATAAAAAAATTTAAAAAGTTAATAATGAATCACTTGCCCTTAAGGAGCTTTCTTTTTTTCCCTAGAGATTTCTAGAGTGTTTTACTGTCACAAGTCTCACTTATTTTTCTCAATAGTCCTGTAAGAAAAACAGGGCAATTATTATTCTCATTTTTGTAAACAGAGGCAGTGACCTTCCTGGAGTCACTTGGCTCCTAATCCGGTGCCTTTTTTTTTTTTTTAATGACAAAGCATTCATTAAGTATTTACTATTTGGCGGGCACTAGAGATACAAATACAAAAGCAAGACAGTCCCTACTCTCAAGGAGCTTACATTTTTTAGTCTAGTACCCTTTCTACTAATCTAAGTAGACATTCATTCAGTCCTAGGGACTCTGGGGGTACAAAAGAGGCATAAGCCAATGGTAAAGAATGTAGAGGGACTTATAATGTCTCTTGAGGAACAAAGCTGACACACAGGAAAACATATTATAGCATGCAATGTGTACAATATGGGCAGTGAGGTGGTGCAATGGATAAAGGACAGGACTCAGAGTTAGAAAGACTCAACTTTCTCAGTTCAAATTTGGTCTCAGATACTAGCTGTGAGTCCCTAGGCAAGTCACTTAACCTTGTTTGCTTCAGTTTCCTCATCTGTCAAATGAGCAGGAGAAGAAAATGGCAAAGCATTCCAGTATCTTTGCCAAGAAGACCCCAAATTTGATCAAGAAGAGTTTTATATGTAATTGAAAAATGACTGAGCAGCAAATGTATTTAGTATACATTATAGTGCTAATTTATATCACTTAGATAATGAATGCAATTTAAATTCAGAATAAAAGAAGAGTTTGGTGTAGTCTGAAGTTTTCAGGAAAGGCTTCATGGTAGAGAACAGCTTGATAATTAATAATAAGCAATATTTATATGGCACTTTAAGGTTTGCAAAGCACTTTGCAAATACTGTCTCATTTGATCCTTATAACAACCCTGTGAAGTAAGTGCTATTATTGTTTCCATTTTATGGAGGAAGAAATTAGGGCTGAAAAAGGTTTAGTCTTACTGTGGATTGATTGTAATGGACTTCTCTACTAGCAGCAGTGTAATGATCCAGGACAATTCCGAGGGACTTATGAGAAAGAAAACTACCCACATCCAGAGGAAGAACTGTGGGAGTAGAAACACAGAAGAAAAACAACTTCTTGACCACATGGATCAATGGGAATATGATTGGGGATGTAGACTCCAAATGATCACTCCAGTGCACATATCAATAGTATGGAAATAGGTCTTGATCAATGACACATGTAAAACCCAGTGGAATTGCATGTTGGCTATGGGAGGGGGTTAAGAGGAGGGGAGGGAAAGAATATGAATCATGCAATCATGGAAAATTTTCTTAATCAATAAAATTAAATTTAAAAAATAAAAATAAAATAAAATAAAACCCTGTCAAAAAATAAAAATAAAAAATTTCTGCCACTTCTCAAAAAAAAAAGTTTTACTGTGGGTTACGTAGTTAATATGGGTCACGGGCAGGATTTTAACTCAAATCTTCGTGTCTTCAGGTCTAGCATTCTACCCACTGTGTCACTTTGGTCAGATCCTTGAAAAAGGAGCAAGATTTGAATAGATGGAAAGAAGCGGAGACAGAATTCTAGGTGAAAAAAGGGAAGGCTCAAAAATAGGAGGGAGCATGACAAGTGTAGGGGCTACTTAGGAGATTAGTTTGAATGGTCAAAACATTCCTGCTGGAAAAGGGTAAAAGTATGCTGGTCAGATTCAGGACATCGAGGGACAGCCATTTCCACTGGAACCAAGCTGTCAAGTTTATTGGATAATAGACAGGCTCTAAAATATATTTACTGGGGGCAGCTGGGTGGCTCAGTGGATTGAGAGCCAGGCCTAGAGATAGGAGGTCCTAGGTTCAAATCTGGCCTCAGACACTTCCTAGCTGTGTGACCCTGGGCAAGTCACTTAATACCCATTGCCTAGCCCTTACCACTCTTCTGCCTTGGAGCCAATACACAGTATTGACTCCAAGATAGAAGGTAAGGGTTTAAAAATAAATGAATGAATGAATGAATGAATGAATGAACAGACAAACAAACAAACAAATAAATAAATAAAATATATTTATTCACCCAAGGAAGGCATTGCAAGGTGTATATGTATGCATCAGTGCCAACCACTGGGTCGCCATCTTTGTCTTGTTCCAAGAGAAAGAAGAAACATGTAGCTCCTCCCATAAAATGGATTATCCAGCTAATCTGGTCTCTTTCTCTAGTCTCCATATCTTAAATCTAGTGGTCCCCAGTCCCTGGAATGTCCTCCCTCCTCATCTCCTTTTGGAATCCCTAGAATCAAGATTCAATTCAAATACTACATGAGGTCTTTCCTGGTCAGTCTGGCTGCTAGTGTCTCCCTCCTCAAAGTTGCCTTGAATCCATTATATATATATATATTTATATTTATATTTATTAATATATTATATAAATATATGTAACATATATGTAACATATATTTATATATTGTATCATATTATAATATATTATAATAATATATTATAT
>NW_025379520.1:0-6947 GCF_016433145.1 Gracilinanus agilis
AAGGAAAGGAAAGGAAAGGAAAGGAAAGGAAAGGAAAGGAAAGGAAAGGAAAGGAAAGGAAAGGAAAGGAAAGGAAAGGAAAGGAAAGGAAAGGAAAGGAGAAAGGAAAGAAAAGATCCAGTTGATATTTCTGTTTCCTAACTCTATTTTTTAAGGGTATTATGGATATCAGGCAAGTTACCTGTTCCCCTGTGTCAGGACCCTGAGCTGAATATCATTCACCCTGCATGAGTCTCATAGAGTTATACCATCTGTGTCCAGGGGCTTGTCTTTGACTACCAATCAGATCTCTTAACATTAGTCTCTCCTTTCTTAACCGCTCACCTTCCATCCCTTCCAGCACAATCTCATTGACTCATCCTACCTACAACATTACTTTATGGAGCCTTTAATCAAGGTGAGAAAAGGAAGCACAGCAGTATCACACACTCTAGAGTCTAGATTATGACCCTCGTTCTGTACCCCTTCAGCCCCCACCAGCTCCCTAAGCAGTAGGAATGACCAAAACTCCAAACGTGAAAGCTCTGGGCTTCATCGGAACAGGTGGTCCCATTCCTTCCTACACATTCATGGCTAGATGGTGGATACCATATAATTTAGGGCCGTGCATTTAACCCCAACCTTGTAAAAGGCGTAACAACAACACTCTCTGGTGTCATTTCTTGACACTATTGCTTTGAGCCTGCTGCTGGCACCAGGACAAGACCATAATTTGTTGTGGAATTATGGAGCAAAGGGAGGGCCACAAGAGGCATCCTGTGATGCTGCTTTTTTCTATTAAGTGACCCATTCATCATCCAATACCATTAGACAAATGAAAAGAAAGATTCAATGTTCCCTTTCCTTCAAGGTCTTTTTAAATTCGTGTACCTTTGGGCAGCGGCAGTCTGATTTGACAGGAAATTCCTCCTGCTCTGATGTGTGGATGAGGAAAATATGGAGTAATATGATCCAGATGCTAAAGCTGCCATTCACCAGTAATGCCGATGTGTTTTTATACGTCCATGTCCAGATGGTGACCCCTCTTGCATTATTAATGGGTTCCAGGCACCAAGCTTTCTCCTTTGCATGTACAGAACTAGATTTCCCATATTTCATGTGCTTATTTATGAGGTCGAACATTCCTGCGTCTCATATGTGGCAGTTGCTATTAAAAATGAAAAGTTTTAACTGCTCTGGAAATTGATAAAGAATCTTTTTAATTGCTATGAAATGTAGACTCTTTCACAATGGCCTCTTCTACTATAATTATGGAATCTATAATGCAGATTTCTGATCCTTCCCCTCTTGTGTTAAAAAGTGGGGGGGGCCGGGGGGGCTCTTTGGCATACATTTTAAAGATGGTTAAAAAATTAAGTCTTTGTGCTCTTTACTAATGATCATGGTTTCTTGTTTCCAGTTTGTGATCTAGAAAACCTTCATTTTAAAAATAGCATGCCTATGAACTGAGAATATTTCCTGTTAGCCTTTAAGTTTAGCCATCTACTAAGAAATTTAGGATATCAAAGAAATTGCCTGTATTTATATAACTCCAAAGGGAGAAGGCCAGAATGCGTGTGTATTTCATTGCCAATCAATACTCACAGTCACTGTTTATTTCCATGAATTTGAGGATGTTAAACAGTCGGTTAAGTTTTGGCTTGTGATAGAAAATCTAAGCAAAGGAGAGCAGAGTATGGAATCAATACATAGTTTCAAAATGAGTGTGTCTGAGCTAAAAACAATCCAATCCAATACACATTTATTAAACAACTATTGAGTACTAGGAACTGTGCTAGATTTTAGAAATTACAAAGACAGAGAAAAAATCCCTGCCCTCAAGGAGCTTATATTCTATGAAGGATTTTTGTCCAGAGTTATGAAAGGCTTAGTTTTCTCATTGTAAAAAGGATGGGACTAGATGATGGCTCTTGAAGTGTTTTATGGCATTTCAAATTAAATCTTAAAACAGAAAAAAGGAAATAAAATGAGAATGATAAATAGTTATTGGATCACCTCTATAGGAACAGTCAGTACTCTTCAATTTTCCTGTGGTAATAAGAGGTGCATTTATTTAACAAGTGCACCAAAGGTCCATTTCTTTCTTTCTTTCTTTAGTCCTTTAAGGATCTATAATTTCACACTTGGGAGAACTCCCTCCACCTGAACAGATTGCAACCCGTCTCTAATGTAAACTATAAAAGAAATATATTTCTTGAGTGCCTGCTTTGTGCAAGGTTTTGTGCTGGAAACATAAGAGTCTGTCAGTCAATAAACCTTTATTAAGTACCTGTTGTATGCCACTTACTGTGCTAAGCTCTGAGGATACAAAGAAGAGCAAAAGAGAATCTCTGCTCTCGAGGAGTTCCCGAATTGGATTTTGCTGAAATATTTCTTCGATAAAAGAAGAAACTCACACTTGTATAGTGCTTAAACAAAGCACTTACCTATGTTATCATATTTCATCCTCCTATGCAGTAGATGCTTATCTACCATATAGGACAGACAAAATCAATATAATATTGAATGAACTGTCAGATCAATAACAGAAAATGCTCTGAGGATTTTAAAGGACTAGATAATGTAGGGATCAATTAAGCAGGACTGGATAATATTGAGGCACATAAAAGGTATTCCTCTGTCTCCTGGAGAGTCCATATAGGTGGACGGCCCCTTCTGGCAAATTTCACACATCCACCTCTGATTGGAGGAAGAATCCATCACCTTTTTCAAAGGGAAATAGTGAACACTTTTGTCCCCAGCTTAGAATTTCACAATTTTTATCCTCATTATCTCTTTGCCTCTATTCATCCCCAAACAAGTGAGAAGAATTGAAATTGTTATTTAAATCATCCAGACAAAAATAAACCAAACACCTTTGTTGGAAATACATTATAATTGGATAAAATGGGTTTTAAATATTTTTGTGATTATTTATTGACTTGAATTCTGATATTTGCCTTGAGTTTTCCTATTGTGTTTGTCTTCCTGTAATGGGTATGCTTACATGTAAATGTATGTGTAAAGTCAGTTTTAGAATAGCACATTTAGAACTGGAATGACCTCCAGGAATTGATGCATAGTGAAAGGAGCAGATCCAGGAAAACGTTATATACAGAGACTGATACACTGTGGTACAATTGAACATAATGGACTTCTCTACTAGAGCAATGCAAGGATCCAGAGTAAGGCTGAGGGACTTCTGAGAAAGAAAACTAGCCACATTCAGAGGAAGAACTGTGGAAATAGAAACACAGAAGAAAAACAACTGCTGGAACACATGGGCTGATGGGGATATCATTGGGGATGTAGACACTAAACAATAACTCTAGTCCAACTATCAACAATATGGAATTAGGTCTTGATCAATGATACATGTAAAACCCAGAGGAATTGTGCATTGGCTAAGGGGGGTGGTTAGAGGGGTTTGGGGAGAGGGAAAGAACATGAAACATGTAACTATGGGAAAATATTCAAAATTAATAAAATTTAAATTTAAAAAATAGAATAGCACATTTAAAGAAAGTGTCTCTGTAAGGATGATACATGTAAACAGTATTTAGAGGATCATGGAACAGTTTAGATCTAGATCATTAAGGAATGGATGAGGGTGGAATAGAAGAGGGCTGGAACATGTTCTTAGAAGGGATGTCCTTAGTAGGAAATGAAGAAGGTATGTCTAGGACTTTGGCTCTTATTTAACTTCTTAGGTCCAGCCAAATATCTTTTAGCCATTTACATCAGAAACCTACAATCAGAAGTCTTCTAAATAAGAACCAGAAATGTCTCCACAACATACATTTTTTCCAAGTCAGACTTGATGATATCAGCTCTTTCCTATTCATCCAAGGCAAATGGTTATGCCCAACCCTGATAAGCCACAAGGTTCCAAAAAACTTACTGCCACTACTATTTTGTTCTGTGTATTCTGATTTTTTTTTAAGTTCATCAAAAGTAGGACCACTTAGATTGAGACCTTCCTCTAGATTCAAAGAGCATCTCTATGGCACAAAACTTATCCCAGCTATTTGGGGCACCATCATGCCATGACCTGAGCCAACCAGCAGAAGGTCACATAAGCATAGGTCTGGAACCTAAGGGGAGGAACACAAGGGGACTGGTTGGAAGGGGCAGGTATCAAAGAGAAGAACAAGTGGCAGCTAGGTGATGTGAAAGAGAAAGTGCTAGAATCGGGAAATACAGGAGTTCAAATCCAACCTCAGATACTTAGTACTTGTGTGACCCTACTTAACCTCTCTCAGCCTCGGTTTCTCTATAAAATTAGGATAATATGAAGATCAATACTATTGTGTGTAAAGGAAAGGAATAAGCATTTATATAAGCCTGACATGGCACTAAGCACTTTGAAAATATCCTCATTTTACCCTGGAGGAAACTGAGGCAAACAGAGGTTAAGTGACTTGCCCAGTGTCATAAAACTAGTAAGTGATTGTCAGATTTAAAAATTAAATTTTGGGGGCAGCTGGGTAGCTCAGTGGAGTGAGAGTCGGGCCTAGAGACAGGAGGTCCTGGGTTCAAACCCGGCCTCAGCCACTTCCCAGCTGTGTGACCCTGGGCAAGTCACTTGACCCCCATTGCCCACCCTTACCAATCTTCCACCTATGAGACAATACACCGAAGTACAAGGGTTAAAAAAAAAATTAAATTTTTCTTGCTGAGTCCAAGCTCAATGCTTTATTCACAAGGGGAGATTTGGGGAAACTCTTCTGGCTAGTGAAGTCTTACTATTACAGTAGTAGTGTAGTATTTTCATTTAAAATCTAAAAACATCATGATGCTTTACATAGATTGTCTACTCCATCTTCACAACAACCAGTGAGGCAGGTACTATTATATATCTCTGTTTTATAGATGAAGACATTGTGGTTCAGAGTGATTTACCAAAAAGCCACATAGCTAATAAGTGTCTGTAGTGGGAATCCAAATCTTCCTAAACCTAAGTTCAATACATTCCACCAAGTTGTTTCTTTCCATAGAATACAAGCCAAAAAGAATTTGGCATCCGAGTTGTTGTTTTTCTCTTGAATTATCTGAACTGTCATCTCAATCCTACCCAGGACTTTGCTTGGACAAAAAAAAATTTAAGCAGTCTAAAGCCTGATGCTGAGCAGGTTACTTATTTTCTCAAATAAAATTATTGAATTAAATTATTTCAGCAATACTACTCTAGACCTACGGAAGTTTAAAAAGCTATTCCCTGTATTTTTCTGATAGTGGGTGACCCTGAAACAGATGTGGTTCAGACTTCTGTATTTCATGGTCAAATTTTACCAGTGTCATTTTCTGGCTATGTGAGGGATGTTCTCAGTTACTACCAGGAACATACACTTCAGAGCCATCTTCCTAGAGAGGACACCACTGATGTGCTTTATTTATTCACTCTTCTTTGAAAGGATCTCTCTCTCTCTATCTCCCCTCCATTCCTAACATTGGTAGCTTGGCTCTCATTATTCTTATATCTTCATTTAAAAAAAAATAAAATCTGCATTCAGATTTCTTCCCTTGGGGAATTATACTCTGCTTATTCCTTTCTTTATTTAAGAGAAAAAAAACTATCAATGCTCTTTTAAAAGTACTATCATTTCCTTATACTCAACAGAATTTCTCTTTTAAAAAAATACAATTAAACAAAACAAACTGATTAACTGTGTCTCACAGCAAGTGTCTCATTCCACATTTAATAATCTACTACTTTTCTACCAACAACCAACAAAAGAAAAAAGTATTTTCTTTTATTTTACAAATGCTCAGGATAAATTCCATGATTACTTGTTCACCCAATGGGGATTTAATGATTACCTAAGAATAATGAAAATGGACCCTTTCAAATAAGTGCCTTTCCATTACTGCTTATTGAAGTCAGAACCTAGTTTGTTGCTATAGAGCCAAGAAAAAAGGAAAAAGATCTATATGGACAAAAATATTTATAGCACTTCTTTGCATAGTATCAAAACAAAAACCAAAATAAAATGGCTAAATTAATTATGAGTTAGAAATTGAATATTGTACCATAAGAAATTATGAAATGGACCATTTCAGAGGAAAATAAGAAGACCTCTATGAACAGATATGTAAAGTGAGCAGAAGCAAAATAATTAACATATTACAAAGGAAAACAACATTAAAAACCTTTAGAAGTCTGATCAATGAAATGACATGCCAACATCCCAAGGGATGAAGATATTAATCCACTATCCATTCCTGATACCGAAGTGTTAACTGAGATACACATTTTTTGGATATGGCCAGTAAGAGAATTTGGTTGGTTTAACGCTGGCATATTTACAAGGATTTTACTTTGCATTTTTATTGTTGTTCAGTTGAGAGGGGGTAAGAGGAAAAGGAATAAAATATTGTGAGTTAGAAAAAAAATGTGTATTTTTTTAAGAAGACAGAGTCTATAGAGAACAGGAACCAAAACTGAAACCATTTTAAGAAATTCTAGACTGTTATTTGTATTTCTATTTTTAGCTGGATTTTTTTTTTCCTTTTGGGGACAAAGTTAACAGGGTCATTAAAATTTTCAAGTGCATCAAGCTAAGGATTAGGACTCAGATTTCTTTTAATCCTTATGGGGAGGAAGAGAAGGTAAAAGAAGGAGTTATGACAGTAAAAGGACAAATGAGCTTTCTCTTGTTGAAATGGTCAGATTTTTCCTAATTTTCTACATTCCAATCAAATTGAGCTGCCAGCTATTCCCTTTCCATAATATTCTATCTCTTGCACCACCACCCTTTACCTGGAATGTATTCCTTCCTCAACTCCAATTAGAAAATCCTGCCTTCCATCTGAGCACAGCTGAGGTGCCACTTCCTCTAAGAACATTTCCAAATTCCCATGCTATCACCTCTCAGTTACTAGCTTCCTATCTCTCTCTCTCTTTCTCTCTCTCTCTCTCAATCTCTCTCTCTCTCTCTCTCTCTCTCTCTCTCTCTCTCTCTCTCTCT
>NW_025379521.1:0-3267 GCF_016433145.1 Gracilinanus agilis
TGTCTCTGTCTCTCTGTCTCTCTCTGTCTCTGTCTCTCTCTGTCTCTCTGTCTCTCTGTCTCTGTCTCTCTGTCTCTCTGTCTCTGTCTCTCTGTCTGTCTCTCTCTCTGTCTCTCTCTGTCTTTCTCTCTCTGTCTTTCTCTCTCTCTGTCTCTCTCTCTCTATCTCTGTCTCTCTGTCTCTCTCTGTCTCTGTCTCTCTGTCTCTGTCTCTCTGTCTCTGTCTCTCTGTCTCTGTCTCTCTGTGTCTGTCTGTCTGTCTGTCTGTCTGTCTGTCTGTCTGTCTCTCTCTCTCTCTCTCTCTCTCTCTCTCTCTTTCTCTCTGTCTCTCTCTCTCCCTCTCCCTCTCCCTTCCTCTGCCTGTGCCTGTGCCTGTGTCTCTGTCTCTCTGTCTCTCTCTCTGTCTCTCTCTCTGTCTGTCTCTCTCTCTGTCTCTGTCTCTCTCTCTGTCTCTCTCTCTCCCTTTCAGATACTACTGTGATTGTAGCAAGCAGACAAGACTACAAGACAGGGAAAAAATATTTTGTTTCTTTTCAGACATGAGAGTAGGCTATGTTCTTTTGTTGATGTTCCCATGTCATACTGATTCAAATCTTGATCTCCTTAGATTTTCAGAAGGCATTGTACCTCCTAATTTCCATTTCTGTTTTGTGGTAAGCCAGTCTAAACCAGATGAGATGGCTTCTAGGCTCTGAACAACTGACCAAATTAATATACTCTTCTAAGGTGACAAGTTATTCTACAATTTCAAACAGCCCAGCCTGTTCTGTTTCGTTACCATTTTTATTTATGATTATTGCTGAGCAGAATAATCCATCAGAAGGAAGCCAACTGAATTTTTTTGGCCTGAGTTGAGTATACTGCACCAAGGGCAATATGTTTCCAGACACATCTGTCTATATCTTGCTTCAGATTGTTAATATTGGACTACTACGGTTATTTACTCAATTTCTTGGGACTACTGTAAGGAAAGGGAGGATTTGATTCAGGGTTGGGACAAATACAAAGGGAAAGTCCCTGAATCATGTTAATAAAATTCTAGTTACAGAATCTTAGGGGTAGAAAAAAATTCCAAGATCATCTATTCCATCTCATATCTAATTATTAAAATCATTCAATACTAAACTACATATCTCCACTCAACTTTTGCTTAAAGAACTCCAGTGATGAGAACTAGCCATACAGAAACAACACATTCTACTTATGAATTACTTTTAGGGTTAGAAAATTTTCCTTTACATAGAGTCAAAATCAGCTTCTCCAAAATGTTGGCTCATTGTCTGTACTTTTACTATTTGTGTCCAAATAGACCACAACCCCATGACTCCCTTATACACTGGTTTATTTTTTTTTATATTTAAATGTTTCCCTTGGTAACATCATATTAAGTCAAGTCAGAATGAATGAAAACCAACACCAATAGTGATTCAGGCATTTTTCAATCATGTCTGACTTTTTGTGACTCCATTTGGGGTTTTCTAGGCAAAGGTAACTGGTGTGGTTTGCCATCTCCTTTTCTAGCTCAGTTTGCCATGGAGGAAACAGTCCTACAGGGTGAAGTGACTTGCAAGAGTCAGACACATCCAGGAAGTATCTGAGACCAGGTTTGAATGCTGGAAGAAGTTTTGCTAACTCCAGGTCTAAACTCTATCCATTGGGCCATCTATCTGTTACAACAACAATACATTAATTAAAAACATAAACTCTGGTTCCCCACCTGCTAACCTTATATTAATGTTTACTTTAACACATACAACCAAGGTGATATTCAAAAAAAATAGCTCATTGTGAAATGAGCTTTACTCATTCTGAATTTGGTAGCCTGTGAGACAGAAGGTTATATCAGAAACAACAAACTGCTGACAATGACCAGGACAACAGAAAAAACTCAGCCTTCACAAGTATTCTGAATCTGACCCCAATAAGGGGATGTCAAAAAGAAGTGGCTGATAGAAAACAAGTAGGCAAACAGAACAGAACTAATCCTTGTTCTGGAAAACAAATTCAGAATACATTTCCTTCAGAGAGTAAAGCTGTGGAATAATCTTCATATATAAAGCCTTACATACTAGAGGAAGGGAGACTGATATTATTGTTCATAAGTATGTATGGAGATGGGAGCAGTATTAACCTCAAATATGAAGGGTAGTGATATTAATGTATATACCTTTAATGATTTGTAAAGGGCAGAGAATAATAGTTATATATATTATTGTAAAATACATTTTCTTCTCATGAATGTCTAATTATTTTCTTTTTCATTGCTTTTTCAAAATTAGTGCTGCCTATGTAATGCAAATTTAAAAAAACCAGGAGGTATAATTCTAGCAATTAGGAACTAGCCTCCTTCTTTTTAGATTTAATTTCCTGTCTTAAAAGTATGTACTTTGTTTTCTCAAATTTAAATAGCATGATAATGGCATAATTTAAACCTTAAGTAGATAAGATAAATAGATGGAGGGTCAACACAGCATGCTAAATCTCAAGCTAAAAGTGTTTTCCTTTTTTTCTCTTCCTAGAGAATGAACAAATTTAAACTGGTTTTATAATTTAAAATACCATATTTCATTTTTATCATTTTTCAGTTTTTACTTATGTGGGAGGTTTCCCTAACTCTTTTGTCCTCTGCAAACTTCTCCAAAAGCCCATAGCAACCACCTTTGGTGCTTCTAAGCAATAATAGCTTTTCATCAATTAAGTAACCCAGACCGACAACTTAATTAAAAGTTAGCTTTTAATGCTTGTAGATTCCTGGTTTTTAATTTGACCCCATTTTCTCGAATAATAAATATTATAGTATGTAAGGTGGACTCTCAATTATCTATAGTAGTGGAAAGCAAAGATAGTACAAAATCCATAGATAGCCCCCAAATCTCATTTTAGCTAAACCTGATAACCTGTTCTTATACAACTTTCCACCAACACTCCTAATAAGTAACAAAATTGGTTAGTATGCATTTAACCAATTTCTTTTTTCTCCAAATAGGGGAAGGTAAGCACCAATAAACTAAAAGAATATAAGGAAAAGGTTCATAAAAGGAAAATGAAGGAAAACCACAAAACTTTTCAAAAATTAACTCTTTGATTATAGTCAATAATGCTTCATAGAATGGTTAATGAGGTAGGAGTCTTATAATAAGGTGTGCCTATCTATTGAGGATGTTAGGGACAGGCTCATAATGTTTACGTACATCATCCTTAATCGCCTGCATCCTTTTTCCTTTCCTTTCCTTTCCTTTCCTTTCCTTTCCTTTCCTTTCCTTTCCTT
>NW_025379522.1:0-2896 GCF_016433145.1 Gracilinanus agilis
CTCTCTCTCTCTCTCTCTCTCTCTCTCTCTCTCTCTCTCTCCTCTCTCTCCTCTCTCTCTCTTTCTTTGTTACCTTGTTTCTTAGCATCAGGATACTATCACTTCCAAGACAGAAGAGCTGTAAAGACTAGTTATTGGGGTTAAGTGACTTGCCCAGGGTGACAGAGATAAGAAGTGTCTGAAGTCAGATTTGAACCTAGGTCCTCTTAAATAGAGGCCTGGTACTCTAACCACTGTCCCAGGCAACTTTCTATGGCTAAATTTCAAGGGACAACTGGGTGACTCAGTGGATAGAGAGCCAGGACTGAAGAAAGAAAGTCCTGGGTCCAAATATGACCTCTAGACACTTTCTAGCTGTGTGACTCTGGGCAAGTCCCTTAACTCCCATTGCTTAGCCCTTCCTGCTCTTCTTCCTTGGAACCAATATGAAGCATTCATTCTAAGATGGAAGTTAAGGGTTTTTAAAAAGAGACTAAATTGCAGAGATGGTACTGTCCCACATTGATAGAAGGAATCTCCTCAAAAGGGAATATTTTATTCCAGTGAAATGGTGGGTCCCTTCTCTATCTCTCTGCAGGGCATGGTGTTTGTTGAGTATTAAGAATGCAATAATGAAAGGCAAAACAGCCTCTAATCTCTGGGACAATCTGTAGGGGATAAGTCCCAGTGGGTAGAAATATGACTGCATAGAATATAAGGTAGAATGTGAAAAAGGTAAAGGAGATTTCAAAGTACTCTAGAAAACTTTTAGGACTGAGATGGTTTTCTTTTACTTTTTTTTTTTTTTGCAAACCCTTACCTTCTGTCTTAGAATTAAAACTATGTATTGGCTCCAAGGCATAAGAGTGGTATGGTCCACATAATGGGAGGTTAAGTGACTTTCCCAGGGTCACACAGCTAGGAAGTATCTGAGGCAATATTTAAACCCAAGTCTTCCTATTTCTGGGCCTGGCTCTCAATCCACTGAGCCACCTAGCTGCTCCCTCCATAATCTTTTCTTCTGATTCATTTCCTCACTCAAAATCTCCCCTCAAACATCAGAATATTTGACTTATGACTAGGTTACTAATATAGTATCTATAGGTTACTATAACAAAAGAAGAGTCCTCCTCTTCTTGGTAAGGCCTTGGACTAACAAAACATCAAATATAGGGCTACCTTTAGTTATCTAGACCGAAAAATGGAAAGGTCTGTGTTAATGAACAATCAGTACACTTGGTGTTTTTTCTCTGATGGATTTCTGCTTTTCCAGGGACTTTTATAATCCTCCAGACACCTCCAGTGAGTACCTTCTCGAAGATTCACAAATAATTTCTGTTCTCTAAGGGATCTATTTTATTCTCTAGACTTCTACTACTTCTCTTGAGTTGTTAAGACAAACAGCAAACAAGAGTTGGAAGGTTGGAGAGAGAACATCCTTACTCTGCTACTTACTACCTTTGTGACTTTGAGTAATTCTCCATACTTTTCTGGACATAAAAATTTTCTCCTCTGTAAAAGAGGGGTTCCATATCCCTAATAGCATTAAATCCATAACCCTAAACTCAAGTTTTTTTGGTTTTTAGGTCATGGGTTAGACTAAGCATCTATTCCCTGAGTCTGTTTCCTTTCTCTTCCCTCCACTGCCTGGCTTTCTCCTCCCCTCATCTTTTTGAATCATTCTCTTGACTTTCTGACTTTCAATGAAGCATTATTCTTGCCTTCTCTACCCAGAACTACTTACTGCTTGTTTCCTTGGTTGTTGAAATGTTTTTGTTTGTCCCTTGTGTTTGTCTTCCCAGGGATCTTGTTGCTGCTTATTGAGAAGGATAAACCAAGTACTACTTTCATAGGGACCATGGGAAATGTTTCCATTTTCTGACCCCAAGGCTTTTTGGGGAAACTGACTAACTTTTCAATTCTCTCTGTCTCCCTTTTCCTCCTCTTCCTCTGTTATGGTTGGGCAGCTATGTGGCACATTGAATAGAGTACTGGGCCTAGAGTCAGAATAGACCTGAGTTCAAATTTGACATCAGACATTTTCTAGCTGTGTGACCCTAGGCAAGTCATTTAACTCTTTTTGCCTCAGTTTCCTTATATGTGAAATGAGCTGGAGAAGGAAATGGCAAACCACTCCAGTATCTTTGCCAAGAAAATCCCAAATGGGGTCACAAAGAGTCTGAAACAATTGAACAAGAAGCTAGAAAATCCAGGGTGTCTATATTCTCTCCTTGTCTCATTATTTGATATATATAATGGTAGGCTAGAAAGGCCTTAATCAGTAAAAATCCCTCATTTTACAGATAAGGAAATTTTAACACAGAAAGGAAAAATAAATCGCTCATGATCATATAGCTGAACACCATATGGTAATTAGTGATAATGTTCTTTTGCCCCTCTCCCTGCACCAGGACAATAAAGAATTTAATCTAGGTATTTATTCATCCTAGTGTCTTCTGGAAAAGAAATAGCTTTCTTTTCCAAAAAGAAAAATGATAGCACTGCCTGCCATCATAACTGCAAGGGATGGCCCATAGAGGAAACGGTAAAGCTAAGTTGTAGAAACCCACTGGCATAGAAAGGAGCAAAGTGAAGAACTTCAGAGGAAGCCTAATTCAAACTGGGAAAATATCCTTCAAATGAGCATGTAGATTGGTCTCATTGATACTTCTGGTCCTAAACTGTCTCATCTCCATGAATCCCCTGCATATGGCCCTTCTTGATTGAAACTCCACTTGTCTTGATCTTTATCCTCCTTTAAGACAGAGTTCAGCTGCTTCCTTCTCCAAGTTTCCCACATGCTTCCTCCATTTGAAAATGATCTCTCATTATCCAGATTTTCTTTTTTCTTCCTTCCTTCCTCTTTCTTCCTTCCTTCCTCCCTCCCTCCCTCTTTTCTTCCTTCCTTCCTCCCTCC
>NW_025379523.1:0-5439 GCF_016433145.1 Gracilinanus agilis
CGGGGGGGGGGGGTTGAAGGGGAAAGGTGGAGCATGAATCATGTAACCATGTCAAAAATGAATATTAATAAATGTTAAAAAAATATATACTATTTATTATTTGTAGGAAAGTACCCCCTATACCTATACTGTTTTCAATAGGAATGGGTGTTGTATTTTGTCAAATGTCTTTTACTTTTAAAAGAATGTAATCTCTCATGCATCAAGTGTACATAAATTCATCAGAGTTATATACTCGTTATCAAGCCAAATCATAACATCTGTACATATAAATAGTCTTGCTGTACTTTGGGGTCCAAAAAATATGACTAGATTTATATCTGCCTTGTGTTTGGTACAAGACTGGCATTATAATCTTAGATGCTTATGGAAACACACACACACACACACACACACACACACACACACACACACACTTCCATGCTGACATTTCCAATTGTATGTTGCAATTCAGTTATGCTTAATTAGTGACAAAATGTAGTAGAGGAAAAACATGTTTTGTATCATTATTACTGTGGTCCTTTGCTGCTGCTCCTTTTTGGTTACTACTCTGGCATTAGTAGTGAAGGGACTAGATCCATCAATTTAGGTAAAATCATCAGCTACAGAATTAAGTGTATCACTAAAGAAAGAAACATATTCATGTTATGCTATGAAGGGTTCCTATTCCTTTTCCTTTTACTTCTTCTCCCTCTTTTTACTTCTCTTTCCTCGGCAAATCTACCCCAAATCCTATTATACGAGGAAGACTGATCAATTTCACTGATGATTCAAGGATGCTGAAAGGGCATTTGACTTCATTGGAGCATAAAAAATCTAGTTTTGAAGCAGGGAAATGGGGTCAGAAGTATTGCTGATGGATCCTTCTTAACAATACCGTCATGATTCCATATAGTTAGCTGATGTAAATAATTTGGGGACAAAAAAGGTAATGTTTTTTAGAGTCAATATCCTTTTTTTTTTTAATTTGGCAATTACATTATGGTAATCTCTTGGTGTAGAGGGTAGAGCATTGATGCTGGGGTCAGGAAGGTCTGAGTTAATATCTGGCCTCAGACATTTACTAGCTATGCTAGCCTGGACAAATCATCTAACCCTTATTTCCTCAGTACTTCCTCTGTAAAAGTGGAAACATAGAGATTGGAAGGCTAACAATTCCAACATCAAGTATGCTATTAGTAAATTTTAAAAATTTAAAAAATATGGTCCCTCCATGTCTCATTGCAATTTAAGTATCAGCCCTGGATTAAATTAGGCCTGATCCAAAATACAGAGAATAATGTGTTTTTCTCCTGAATCTGGGCAATATTAAATTGGTAGCCATTAGTAAATAACCATTTAGAGAACATTTTAGTGAGCATGACAAAAGAAGGTCACAAAGTGCTTATGAATTTACTCATAAGAATATTTTGCCCAACTACCATATATATGTCTTATCAACCTGAAACTAAGATTTGAATTAGTCATATTGCCCATGAACAATAGCACAGTGTCCAAACATAAAGGGAAGATATTCCTCATTATTTTCTGAAGAAAGTGTCACCAAGAGACATTGTTTATTCAGCCTTCTATAGTTTCAGGATAATACATTTTCTATTTTGTCTTCCTTCATATTATTATATAATTAACATGAGAATAAAATAAGATAGATGGTAAATAAATTAAAATGAAGGTTTGATGAAATGAAAAAGCAATAGAATGGGAAAACTGATGATAGAATGATAACCTTATCATTATTTTTAATTTGTCAATTTGTAATAGATTCTACATTTCTGTTCATCGTTGTTACTGTAAAAACAAAATTAGACAAGCAATGCAAGGCACAAGGAATGCTAAAGAGACTCTTATTTATGAAAAATAAATAATTTATTTAAATATATATAAGAGAAAAAGGATTTCTAATTCTAAGGGATTCTAACTCCACCCAAATAAACTCACAGATCCCTCAAGGAATTGCTTTTCCTGTGGTTGTGGTTAATCCTCCCTGATCTAACTAACCAAATGTATACTATTCTAAATAAACCTAAGCACTCTAACTCTTTTTTTTAACATTTATTAATATTTATGTTTTAGAAAAGTTAACATGGTTACATAATTCATGCTCTTTCCCCTTCACGACTTGACCTCCACCCACCCCATGTTTGATGCATATTTCCACTGGTTTTAACATGTGTCATTGATCAAAACCTATTTCCAAATTGTTGATAGTTGCATTGGTGTAGTAGTTTCCAGTCTACATCCCCAATCATGTCTGCCTCAACCCATATATTCAAGCAGTTGTTTTTCTTCTCTTCCCAGGCCTGTAGTTCTTCCTCTGAAAGTCAGTAGCATACTTTTCCATAAATCCCTCAGAATTGTCCTGGGTCATTGCATTGCTACTAGTACAGAAGTTCATTACATTCTATTTATCACAGTTTATCAGTC
Organism: Gracilinanus agilis; assembly: GCF_016433145.1. Taxonomy (NCBI): domain Eukaryota; kingdom Metazoa; phylum Chordata; class Mammalia; order Didelphimorphia; family Didelphidae; genus Gracilinanus; species Gracilinanus agilis. The sequence continues at coordinate 2,425 of NW_025379523.1, forward strand.
TCTGTGTACAATGTTCTTCTGGCTCTTCTCCTTTTGCTCTGCATCAATTCCTGAAGGTTTCTCCAGTTCACGTGGAATTCCTCCAGTTTATTATTTTTGTTCAATTCTCTTTAATTATGATCTCTTTGGAGTACAAACCCAACAATTGTATGGCTGGATCAAACGGCAGGCATTCTTTTATACCCTTTTGAGCATAGTTCCAAATTGCCATCCAGAATGGTTGGTTCAGACCACAGCTCCACCACCAATGCATTAATGTCCCAGTTTTGCCACATCCCCTCCAGTATTCATTACTCTCCCCTTCTTTCATTTTAGTCAATCTGCTAGGTGAGCGGTGAAACCTCAGAGTTGATTCGATTTGCATTTCTCTAATTATTAGAGATTTGGAACACTTTCTCATGTGCTTATTGATACTTTTGATTTCTTTAAATGAAAATTGCCTATTCATGTTTCTTGCCCATTTATCAATTGGGGGATGGCTTGATCTTTTATACAATTGGCTTAACTCCTTGTATATTTGAGTAATAAGGCCCCTGTCAGAGTTTTTTGTTATAAAGATTTTTTTTCCCAATTTGTTTGTATCTAATTTTGGCTACATTGTTTTTGTTTGTACAAAAGCATTTTAGTTTGATTTAATGAAAATCATTTATTTTACATTTGTCATAAAAGGAATTTTATAGGACTACTTCTTTGCTTATTATATCAAATAATTTGTATAGTATTGGGATTAGTTGCTCTTTGAGTGTCTGATAGAATTCACTTGAGAATCCATCAGGCCCTGGTGATTTTTTCTTAGGGAGTTCTTTGATGGCTTGTTAAATTTCTTTTTCTGATATGGGATTATTTAGGCATTCTATTTCTTCTATTTAATCTAGGCAATTTGTATTTTTGTAAATATTCATCCATATCTCATAGATTTATATTTTTATTGTTATATAATTGGGAAAAATAATTTTTAATGATTGCCTTAATTTCCCCTTGGTGACAGGTGAAGTCTCCCTTTTCATCTTTGATACTGTCAATTTGATTTTCTTCTTTACTTTTTTTATTAGATCGACCAGTACTTTGTCTGTTTTATCTGTTTTTTCAAAATACCAGCTTCTAGTCATTTACTAATTCGATAGTTCTTTTATTTTCAATTTTATTAATTTCTCCCTTGATTTTTAGTATTTCTAATTTAGTTTTATCTGGGGATTTTTAGTTTGCTTGCTTTCTATTTTTTTAAGTTGCATGCCCAATTCATTAATCTCTGCCCTCCCTAATTTATTAATATATGCACTCAAGGATATAAATTTCCCCCTGAGTACTGCCTTGGCTGCATCCCATAGAGTTTGGTAGGATGTCTCATCATTGTCATTCTCTTCAATGAAATCGTTGATTGTTTCTATGATGTCTTCTTTGACTAGCTGGTTTTGGAGAATCATATTATTTAATTTCCAATTAGATTTTGATTTGCCTGTCCAGGTGCCCTTACTAATTATTGTTTTTATTGCATTATGATCTGAGAAGGTTACATATAATATTTCTGCTCTTTTGCATTTGTTTGCAATGTTTCTATGCCCTATTACATGGTCAATCTTTGTGAATATACCATGTACAGCTGAAAAGAATGTTTATTCCTTTTTGTCCCTATTTATTTTTCTCCACATATTTATTAAATCTAATTTTTCTAGGACTTCATTCACCTCTCTTACCTCTTTCTTATTTATTTTTCGGTTTGATTTATCTAGATCTGAAAGAGGAATATTTAGATCTCCCACTAGTATGGTTTTACTATCTATTTCCTTCTTGAGCTCTGCCAGTTTCTCCTTTATGAATCTGGTTGCTATGCCATTTTGTGCATACTTATTGAGCAATATTATTTCCTCATTGTGTATACTGCCTTTAATCAGGATGTAATGACCTTCCCTGTCTTTTTTAATCATACCTATTTTTACTTTGGTTTTGTCAGAAATCATAATAGCCAATCCTACCTTTGTTTTCTCATTTGACGCCCAAAAGATTTTGCTCAAGCCCTTTACTTTAAACCTGTGTATGTCTACGCACCTCATATGTGTTTCTTGTAGGCAACATATGGTAGGATTTTGGTTTCTAATCCACTCTGCAATTTGCTTCCCTTTTATGGGCGAGTTCATCTCATTCAAATTCAGAGTTATAATTATTGGTTGTATATTCCCCAACATTTTGGTATCCTCTCCTAGTTCTACCCCTTCTTCTTACACTATTTCCTTTTAAACCAGTGGTTTGCTTTATGCCAGTAACCCTTGTCCCCTCCATTGATTTACTTCCCTTTATACCCCCTCCCTTATTATTTCCTTCTTTCTCTGAATGTGGATAGCAGAATTGTCCTGGATCATTGTATTGCTGCTAGTAGAAAAGTCCATTACATTCGATTGTGTCACAGTGTATCAGTCTCCTGATTCTGCTCCTTTCACTCTGCATCAATTCCTGGAGGTCTTTCCAGTTCACATGGAATTTCTTCAGTTCATTATTTCTTTCAGCACAATAGTATTCCATCACCAACAGATACCACAATTTGTTCAGTCATTCCCCAATAGAAGGGTATCCCCTAATTTTCCAAACTTTTTGGCACACCAAAGAGTTCAGCTATAAATATTTTTGGATAAGTCTTTTTCCTTCTAATTACTTTGGGGTATAAACCCATCAGTGGTATGGCTGGATCAAAAGGTAGACAGCCACTTCCGGGTTAAGATGGCGGCAGAGTAAGAAGCAGCTCTAAACCTCTCCTGACCGAAACACACAAAACTCCTCAAGGGGACATAAAAACAAGTCCAGACGAACGGAGGAACCCCACAACAGGGCACAGCGTGGAAGGTACGTGGAATCGAGACATTTCCAAGCTAAAAAGGGCTCTCACTCAAGCGCGAGCTGAGCAACCGCCCCACCCCCACCCCCTCCACACTCACCTATAGCTCCGAACCCAGCTAAAAAGAAATAGAGCAAGTTTGGGGCACCCATCGAGTCATCAGCAGCTCCGGGACCTGTTCCTGAGAG
>NW_025379524.1:0-9376 GCF_016433145.1 Gracilinanus agilis
ATACATATATATATACATACATATATATTATAGATAGAAGTCTTTTCTAAAGTAATAGAATAATAAGAATTCACATAGTGTTTTTAGTTTTTCCAATGCAATGTACATGTTTTTCTTACTTATTTGTCATTTTTGCCTTATAGAGTTAAAACCCATGTCATTTTTGTCTTTGTATTACTAGTACTTAGCATACATAGTTCTTGGCCTATAGAATTTAAAAAAAAATGTTTGTTGACTGATTCTCACAAAGAATCAGTGAGACAGGTGTTATTATCCCAGTCTTACATATGGAGAAAGGAAGACTCAGAAATATTAGGTGCAACCAAGGTCATAAAGTTAGTAAGTCCTAAAATGGAATGGGCTGCTTCAAGATAGTATGGTATCAGGGAGAGCATGGGCAGCTGGGTAGCTCAGTGGATTGAGAGCCAAGCCTAGAGATGGGAGGTCCTAGGTTCAAATGTAGCCTCAGACACTTCTTAGCTGTGTGACCCTGGGCAAGTCACTTAACCCTTACCACAATCTAGCCCTTACCACTCTTCTGCCTTGGAACCAATACACAGTATTGATTCTAAGATGGAAGGTAAGGGTTAAAAAAATATGGCTTCCCTTTTCCCTTTCCTGGGAGGTCTTCAATGTATCTGTCATGTATATAAAAGTGAATATTTTTTTCATGTATGAGTGAGCCAAGATGACGACTAGCCTCCCTTCTTATATTAATTATATGATCTTATAAAATATCTGAGCTAGGATTTGTTAATATTAAAAATGATAAAGGCTGGTATAAATATATATATTAGTAATTTAATTAAAGCCATGCTGATAGATAATTAGACCACACGCTTGTAAGCATTCAAAACTGCCGCCCTCGCCATTACTGTCTCCTGTTTCCTGTCTCGAGTCTGCTGGCTAAGAGAGAGACCCCTCCTAACCCAGGAGATTATAAACTCTTCCCTGCGTCAAGACGTAGGGCTCCCCACGCCCAAAAACCCGGAAACGGAAACCAGTTGGACCACGTTGGATCACGGGAAATGTAGTTTGATACATTTTCCCAAATTTCACTTTTACAATTCCCCGTGAGGTCTGGCAAAAAAAAAAAAAAAAAGGTTAGTCCTTTTTTCTTTGCTGGACCTGTAAAAATAAACAACTTCTAAAATTTTCAGGAATTTGGGGATAAAAGAAATAGATGAACAAATGGTTAAAATTAGCCACATTGACAAAAAACCAATTTGGGGGGTAGTCCCCCACTGGCATAACAGTGTACAATTAAAACAATACATACAACTCAATTTCAACTCCCCATAGTTCAATCAACTGCACCCCAAAGTTCAAAGTTTGGTCTTCATGGTACAGTGAAGGCTTTTCAGACATCTTCATGTGTCCTCACCAAACAAGTTCGTCGTCTGGATTTTGGGGAGATGGCAAGATCCTTATCCTGAAATTATTCTCAAAAGAATTTAAGCTTTACATTATAGATTACAAAACATACATTTTCTTCTAAGATTTATACAGATTGGAACCTGGGTTTTCTTGACCTAGGACCAACGTCTTATGCATTACAACAGTCTGTCAGGACTTTTCTGCCCACCTTCCAACTGAAGAGGCTTACTCATTTCATAGAGTTGAAAACTCTGTTATTTCATTAGTAATAATAATAATAATAATAATAATAATAATAATAAATAACATTTATATGGCAGTCACTACCTGCCAAGGACCACTTAGCCCCAGACCATTCCAAAGGTACCATTGCTAAAGCTCCGGTGGTAGGTGTTAGAGAAAGGCAGATGCATGAGAACTAATCAACACTGGCTATATTTCTCCTTCGACATGCATTGAGTAGAGAGTGCTGAACTTGATTGTTCCCTGTGTGTGCCGTTGCCCTCGTGTCTGCTTATCAGCCTTTGCCCATGGTACATGTGCCTGGTGACAGGGGGATGCAAGGAACTGATGGGTCTCAGCATCTATGTGTTCTTCGTGTTTGTATGTCTTCTCCTGCCTTCTTTCCTGTCTGTCTCATTATGTGTTATTCACAAGCAACTAGACTGCCATTTGTGTTTAGTCTCCTGTCTAGCTTTACTACTTCTCTTTCCTTGCAGAATTATGATTTGGTTGGTTGATTAATACTTGAAACCCTACTTGATTTTATACCTTATGTCCTGGATGCCATTTTCTTTAGAGCAGGAGAAGGTCTCTGGAGAGGGAAAAAAAAATCATGAGAATAATAGTTCTATAAGAGAAGGTGTCAAATAGGACTCCCTTTCTACACAAGTCTTTCCCTAAGCTTCCGTTTGCTTTAAATGATTCTATCTAGCAAGTTACATGCATTTGATTGATGTGGTTTGGTGTGATGGCTAGCACAATGGATCTGGAGTCAGGAAGACCTGAATTCAAGTCCTGATTCATACACTTATGAACTATATGACTCTCGGCTAATCATTTTGATTTTGAACCTCTGTTTATTCCTCTGTAAAATAACACATTTAGACTTAATAATCTCTATGGGTCCCTTTCAACTCCCAATCAATCAACTCTCTATTGCTGAAGAAGCCACAAGATTAGAAAAATTCCTCATTCTGTTTTTTTATAACGAAATTCTACAGATACAGATACAAGTACTACAGATACAGAAACTTACTTGTTTCATTAGAATATAAGCTCCTTGTGGACAGAAACTGTCTTACTTTTAACCAGTGTTTGTATCCCAGTGCCTAGAACAGGGTAAGTACTTTAAAAATGATTGTTGATCAATCAGTTAGTTGATTCAATGATCTTTGGGAGGCTGTCATGAACAAGTCTTGTTTTTGTGAGGGAGGTGATATTCAGAAACCAGAAATCATCAGTTTCATCTAGTTTTGATCATATTTAGGTGTTATGCAGTTTTTTAATGTCCATATTCTTTAATAACATTATTTTATAATAATAGTGTCATAAATAATAAACATGCAGTTATTAAATTTATAATTATTAGGTACTATTACATTAACAATACACAATTAACAAAATGTAATTATTAATTTAATAAGAATAGCATTTCGTACTCATGTCCTTAATAATGACATAGCACTTATGAGCCCAAAGTGCATTTTGAATACTCCCAGGCTAATAGCTTCTTTACATCAGGATAAATGGGAATTTCTATGGCATTTGTTTTATTTTGTTTCTGTTTGTCCTCTTCTCACAAGGCTTTTCTATCTGTGCCATTGTCTTTTTTCTTTTTCTCTCCCTTCTTTTAATTTTTTCCCTTTTTTCTCTTTCTGTATCCAGTACAAATACTCAGAAAAATGCACCAAAATAATCTTTAAAAATGCATAAAATGTCAGGAGCTTTGAGTGTCATTTTTCTATGTTGATTTTCTAAAATGACTACTGGCCATTTGAGATGTAAAGTGCAATCTTCTCAAAAATTTTACTTTGAAAAACTTTAATATTAGATTAGGCTAGATCATCTTTCAATTTTTTGAGTGTATAGAATTACTTACATGCCATGTGATTCAATAATTATTTGATTCCATGTATTTAAAAATTAATTCATTTCATTTTATTTTTGTTACATTTTAACTGCTGAGCTGTCTTCTTCCCTTCCATCCCAACCTGTATTAAAGAAGACTCCATTTGACAAAAGATATAAGGGTGCACATCTGTGTGTATGTGTTTGTATGTGTATGTGTATATATATAAAACAATATCATGCTTACTTCTATATTAGCTCTTTCTTTGGTGGTGGACATTCACAGTTATTCTTCAAACAACATTTTTGTCACCATATACACTGTTCCCTTGGTTCTGCTTGTTCTGCTCTTTATTATTTTATGTATCTTTCCATGTTTTTCTAAAATTAACCTGCTCACAATTTTGTTAGGCTCAGTAGTAGTCCATCACAATTATATGCCACAACTTGTTTAGCCTTTCCCCAAGTGATGGACATCCCCTTAGTTTCCAATTATTTCCTACTACAAAGAGAGCTGATATAAATATTTTAGAACAGATAGGTTATTTTCCATTTTCCCTAATCATGTTGGGAAACAGGACTAATAGTGACATTGCTAGGGCAAAACATATATAGTTTTATAACTCATTGGGCATAGTTTCAAATTGCTCTCCAAAATGTTGGAATTGGTTCAGAGTTCCACCAAGAGTGTCCTTGATTCTATGTATTTTCAAAACTTTCCTGGCTCAAATGAAATCTCTTGGATCTGGCGTCTGCCTCACCTGGAAAGGAAATTCCCATTGGCAGTGGCCCTAAAGGACTTCTGACTAGACTGCTAATATTTTCTTGGGTTCTAGAGATAAGGGTCAGTTCTAAGATTAAGTTAATGATTTTTGACCTGAGATCTCTCGAGATCAGATTATCTAAGAGCAATCGCATGGTGTTGATGACAGATGATTCAAGGTCCATGAAAGTATTGATTTAGAGTGCAGGGTCCTTTGGAAATCATCTAATACTAGAATCATAGAGTTGAAGTTTAAAAAGGATCTTAGAGTTTTGCTAATAGAAAGCAGCAAAGCTGGGAATTGAACCTAGATATCCTTATTCAGGATAGTTACATATAAAAGTTGACATATAATCCTTTATTGTCCAGATTTTTAATATAAATATTTGTTTATATATTTTAACTTTATGATCATTAGGAAAAAGATAAATTATTACCATAAAAGAAATCATCTAGATATTGCCAAAATGGAACTCAGAAAATTGGACTCATTTTTATTGTACCATTATGAATCATTTTTAATAATCTGAATCAGAAAGGAATTAGGTATCAATATATCTTTCTTAAAACTAGAGCAGTGGGCCTGGAGTCAATAAGATGATTTCAGATCAGATTTATTCATTACCTTTGTGTCCCTGAGCATGTCACTTAGTCCCCTCAGTGTAAAATGGGAATGGTAATAGTGCCTGCTTCCCAAGGTTGTTGTAAGGATCGAATGAGATAATATTTATAAAGCAATTAGCATAGTGCCTGGCTCACAGTAGGTGTGTATTTAATGATTATTTCCTTCCTTTCTCCATATGGTTAGGAATGACTGTTTTGACATAATTTCTATTTAGCATAGAAAATTAATTCTTATAAGAATAGGAATAAACCTGGCATAGTCTGATAATTATGGTTAATATTCATATAATATGCCTAGATTGAAAGATAGATGATATAGATATATTCATATAATTTAGCTTACTAGTTAAGCTAAATTAATTAACCTCATAGCAATAATTTTGTCAGTATGTAAAATGAATGAAATTATTATGAATAGCAGGACATTTTTCTGGTGAACATCACAACTCCATAGGAGGAGAGACAGCACGATTCAGGGAAATGAGTATTAATTCTGAAGTCAGAGGACCTGGATTCCAATTAACCTTTCTACACCTCAGTTTCATTATCTGTAAAATGAGCCAGCTGAACTAGGTGACCTCTGTATTCCTTACCAACACTGTGATCCTATGACTACTGATTAAATGTAGGCCAGTATTTTAGAATATAATTTATTATAGTCACGAATGAGTCATTTAAGCTATAGAGAAATCATCAGAGTCTCTGAAGGTTTATGCATATATAATCTACTTAGGTCTGCAGGCAGAGACAGTTTTAGGCTAGACCTATATACAGTTACTAAATCAACCATTTTGTAGTTGAAATATATTCTCAGTCATCTTCATGGCTAATTTCTGCATAATTTATTTCACCACTTGTGCAATCAATCTGATTTAGACTTTAAAATTGCTCCAAACACTAAATAGAACATTTTTCTGACAGTACAGTTTTTCCTCTTTTGATAATTCCCTTAGGAAAAAGCCTTTCACTTGCTAGTAGTCTAAATGGTTTTACTTGAATGGAAAATAAGATAGATGAGGAAAAAAGCTAAGGATTTTGTTTTTATTGTTGTTTAAAATCTGCTTTCTAGGACTTAGCACAAGTGCCTGGTACAAAACAGGTAATTCATATGTGCTTATCAATTGAATCAGTGATCTAAGATTCTTCCTATGTCTGATATTCTAGCATTCTATAGGAATAGAGTCTGGACCTGTGATTTTATGTGTATAGAGAACTTCTGAGCAAGGAAACGCCCCCTACTGATATAAGTGGTGAATTTTCTGCCACTTATAGTCTTAGAGAGTACCCTGGAGCAATGAGAAATGACTTTCCCACAATAACACAGATTTTATATGTTAAAATGGGACTTAAACCAATCAAGGCCACCTTTTTTATCTACTGTGCCATGGTGCCTTTATACCTTTAGAAATAGATGAATATTCCATTCCCACATTTAGTGTGTTGTGGCATTTTGTAATACTGAGTCATATTTTCCTTCTTGAACTTAATGTCTATGTGATATTATTTTCCCCCTTGATCTTTGTTGCCATCATAGTTTTGTACTTTGAGAAAGTCAAGAAGATATGATTAATATAAATGAGAGAATTAAAAGAGAATTTAATTATGTTTTTACTTGTGAAGGAACAAAGTCACTTCGAGCAGAAATTAAAATGTAATTCTTAGAAAATTATATTGCCATAGATCTTACTCTATGATGATACTTTCTAGAAGGCAGAAACTCATCAGTGAATATATTTCTTCAGTACTTTGATTTCAGAGATCCATGACTGCCTCTTTGTGGGTGCTTCCTTCATCAGCATGCATGGATAATCTTCATGACTTAGATAATCTTTCTAAATTTCAGTGGCCAAAAAATAAAATCAATAAGTACCACATGGCTACTTTTCTCTGAATCTAGCTAGAATGGCCCTTTGACAATGGAAACTTGGGCCAATACTTGAAGACTTTCCATATTGGCAGACCCACAAGAGCTTGAGCTCCAGTATATAATCTTCAAGAATGTACAATCAGGTTCCTGCCATGATGGAGTAAGACTTGGGAAGAGACTCATAGATATTATTTTATTTGAATCTGAACCATACGATCCCAGTATCTCAATATACGAGGCCAAGACTACCCAGCAGGTTGGTGACACAATGGATAGTGTTAGACTTGGAGTCAGGATGACTTGAATTTCATTGAGATCTCAGATCTCTGGTGGCTGAGTGGCCTGAGAAATTCATTTAGTCTCTCTCAGCCTCAGTTTCCAAAAGTACATATCTCTTATAGTAAGGGTCAAATGAGTTAAAATATGGAAGGTAAAAAAAAATTGTTTCTGTTTAGTCCTTTTAGTCATGCCTGATTTGTCATGACCCCATTTAGGCTTCTCTTAGCAAAGCTACTGGAATGATTTGCCATTTCCTTTTCCAACTTATTCTATGGGTGAGGAATCTGAGGCAAACAGAGTTAAGTGACTTGCCTGGGGTCACATAGCTAGTAAGTGCCTAAAGCCATATTTCAACACAGGAATAGGAATCTTTCTGACTCCAGGTCTAGTACCCTATCTACTGTGCCACATAGCTGCCTATATGACTTGCCCATAGTCAGTTAATAAATCTAATATATGTCATAGGCAAGTCTGAAAACCTAGGTCTTTTTGACTCCAGGGCTAGTTCTACATCCATTGAACCAGTTGCTTCTCTTAACATCTAATACAATCTGGCAGCCACAAAAGTTAAAGCTATTTTAGGTTTCATTAAGAGAGAAAATTTCCAGAATAAGAAAGATGCTCTATCTTGGCTTTGCCCTTTTTTAACCATATAATATTGGTCAACTTATTTAACCTCTCTCAGACTTAGTTTCTTCAATAAGAGTTTATCTTTGTATTCTTGGGACTTAGCACAATGACCTGCCAGAGAGTAAATGCCTGCAAATGTTTATTGAATTAAAGGACAACTTACAACTCTAAAATTCTATGGCTGTTTTTTACATTGAGTTTAAATCACCACCAGATCTTAGAAACAGGTTATTTAAAATAGCACAAGAAGGGAAATTAATTTGAAACTAGAGATAAAGAGAAGAATGTTCTCTGCATTTCCACAGTACAGGTAAATGTATTTATTTTTTCATTCTCATAGGAAGAATGGGTCAAAATCAAGTTGGGAAGAAGTTTCAAGTGGAATGTCATAGGAATTTGCCTTTGAGCCCATTTGGCTAAATATTTTGATCAATGACACAGATGAAGACAAAGCTGGTTTCTCAAATTTTCAAATGACATAAAGCTTGGAGAGATAGCTAGCATGGTGAAAGATGTATTTTTATTTTTATTTGTTTCTCAATCAGTTGCAGCTAATGCTAATGTCCTGCATTCTACAGCAGACACTCAAAGATTATAGGTGGGAGCATCTAAGCCTCTGAGCTCCCTGGGAACTTGTGTCATTATCTTCACCCAGGCAATTTTCTGTCCTATCACACTCTTGGTACCTTCTCCCCTGCCCACTCTACTTTCCTTCTTTTTTTCCCCTTAAAGTCCTAATCAAATCAGCATTGCCTCTGGAAAGGGATGTACTTATGGACTGCTCTATTATTTTCATTCATCATCTTTTATGTCTTCCTAGACCATAAGCTCCCACTATCTAGGTGTCTTCTCCTCCATTAGAATATGAGCTCCTTGGGGGCAGCTGGGTAGCTCAGTGGATTGAGAGCCAGCCCTAGAGACAGGAAGTCCTAGGTTCAAAACTGGCCTCAGAAACTTCCTATCTGCATGACCCTGAGCAAGTCACTTAATCCTCATTGTCTAGCCCTTACTGCTCTACTGCCTTAGAACCAATACACAATATTAATTCTAAGATGGAAGGTAAGAATTATTAAAAAAAAGAATATGAGCTCCTTAAGGTCAGGGACAATCTTAATGTACTTCTATCAGAATTTAGCATAGTGTTTTCATACAGCTAGCACTTCTTAAATGATTTTTATTCCCTTATTTGATCCATAAAGGACTTAATGCACTAAAACAATAGGCCAAATTGAATAAGTTGAAATTCAAAAGGAAGTAAATGTCAAGTTCCACATTTGAGTTCTAAAAAAGAATTTTAAAAAATCCAATGTCTAAGAAGCATGAATAGATAATGTTTCTTTGAAAAGAAGCTGGATACTTTGGAGCACAGAAGGCAAAGACACAACCAGTGGTGCCATTGTGGCCAATGACACTCCTGAGTAGCATCAAATTAGATTAAAATATAATTGGTAGATTAATAATTATAATAAATAACTTTTAAAATTAAATTTATAAATATTTTACAAAATGTATAGATAATATTACATTGAAACTAAGTCAATATGCAAAACATAGGGATCCTAAAGCACAGATTAGTGTCCCCATTTCTTTTTGAGTTTGACACCTTTGCTTTAGAGAACTACAGAGATGCAACATGAGTAACAATACTGTCAACATTAGTCAATAACTAAACAATTCTTCTTCTTTCTTCTTCTTCTTCTTCTTCTTCTTCTTCTTCTTCTTCTTCTTCTTCTTCTTCTTCTTCTTCTTCTTCTTCTTCTTCTTCT
>NW_025379525.1:0-8835 GCF_016433145.1 Gracilinanus agilis
TTTTTTTTTTTAAACCCTTGTATTTTGGTGTATTGTCTCATAGGTGGGAGAGTGGTAAGGGTGGGCAATGGGGGTCAAGTGACTTGCCCAGGGTCACACAGCTGGGAAGTGGCTGAGGCAGGGTTTGAACCTAGGACCTCCTGTCTCTAGGCCTGACTCTCACTCCACTGAGCTACCCAGCTGCCCCTAAAATAAATATATTTTAATAATTCCATTTCAGGTCAATTCTTATCCCTTATAATCCTAATTTTCTAATTTTATGTATTTAAAAATATACAAAGAAGGGATTTGTTGACTTTACCAGACCCTGCTGGAGGGATTCATGCCACAAAAAAGTTTAAGGACATCCAGGAATCCCAGACTTTATTTTGAGCTTCTGCTGCTGCCCTGCTCTGATGGAAATTGCCAGTGAGGCTTCCCTATATCAATGCCATCTCAGGCTGAGACCATAAAAATAGCTACTGATCTTGGTACTTAATGGTGGGTATAAAGAAGAAAAAGAAATTATTCCTGCCCTCAAGAGCTTATATTTTGAAGCTCTAAAGGTGTGGGTCCTTAAATTTTAAAACCTCAAAAGACAAATCAGTTTCGTAAAAAGAGAATTAACATTAAACACATATAATGCATGTAGTCCTATGGATGAGCTAGGGGTATATGATTTAGGATTATAGATTAGGATCTATAATTGAAAACTGGCTGGGACCCCAGAGATAGATGCAGAATAAGTGTAAAAGAAACATCTCAACAAATGGGGTTAAGTGAAAAGGAGTCAGAAATGACTGAAACTACTGAACAACAACAAAAATGTACAAATCATTGTAGATGTAAGTGTGTATTTCGTGTATGTGGATATTTATTTATAGACCCAGTAATTAAGGATCTTCAAGCTCTAAATCTATGACCCTGTGCAGCTATGCTGGATATGGGAGTGGGAGACAGGGAGGGGAGAAGGGGATCTCATGCCTGAGTTAAACATCTGGACCCATACATCATTCTCAGAAAAGAGAATGACCTTTCTCACACTGGAGGCGCAGGACCCAGGAGGTGGCCTTGGGGGCAATTTTCCAACTCTAGGAGAATTTCCAAACCAAAGCCTTTCTTCCAGCTCCCTGGCTGGGGCTAGGCAGGGTTGGAAGTTGGCAGTTTGGGGAGCTGCTGTCAGTGAGAAAGGGAATAAGAACAGCCAACTGTCCCCCCAAGGCAAAGTCCACCATGGCCTGACGGGTGGTGAATTGATAAAAATCATTATAATGACATGCATAAATATTCATGGCTGTCCAAATATTAAACAAATTACAAAGCATGCATCATTTTTCTCTTGCTCTCCAGACTGAGGGCTGGATAAATGGATGCCTTAAATTGGAGCTGAGTCAGAGATAGGACCCAATTTATAGAGGTGCTGATGAGACCAATTTTTTCCCAGTCCAATGGATGAAGTGAGGACTAAGGAAGCATTTAAACATGAACAAGGGACCAATCTCCTAAAGTAGTTACTCTTGTATCTGAGAACTTCTTAAGCATTTCCTCTTGATCTATTTGAGGTTGAGTGCTTTCCTGCATAGAAGACCCATTCCAGCGGGGTTCCCAGCTTGCATAAACAAGGCTGCAACCTTGGGATTGGTCTCATCACCATGCAACAAAAACCAGGGTATGGATGTTGTGAACGTATTATGGAAAAATATGTCTAAGGAGAAGTGAAGTGGAAGCATGTTAACCCCTTGAAGGATTCTCCCGCTAACTCTGCTCAGCAAAGTCATTTGGAGATCTCTGAAAGAGGGTGCCTAAAACATGTCAGAGCTGTTAGAGGCAATTCTGTGCACAAAAAGGGTCCCATTCTGCTAATGTTTCATGGGGATCACTTGGGCAACTGAACTAGAACAAAACCTATTCTAGCGATGCTAACAGGCTGTCAAATAGGACTCATTATAGAGTTTCTTTTTTTAATTAACAAGTATTTAAAATAGTGTTAACATATATAAAATATCTTACAAACCTTAAAGCACTATATCCATGTTAATAAAGTGCTTTACAAATCTTAAAGCATTATGTAAATGTTATATATTTAAAATGCCATATAAAAATTAATCATTATTATTCATTTTCTTTTACTTTACTTTCTTTATCCCACTGGGGAAAAAAGAGAAAAAACTCTCTTCTTCCTCCTTCTCTTTGTTAAAGTCTTACCTTAGAATTAATATTAGATATAAGTTCAAGGGAGAAGAATGGGAAGGACTAGGCAATGGGCTGAAGCAACTTGCCTAAGGTCACACAGCTAGGAAGTGTCAGTGACCAGACTTGAACCTACAATCTCCCATTTCCAAGCCTGGCTCTCTATCCACTGAACCACCTCCCTGCCCCAAATAGCTTCAATTCTGTGAGGGAAAGCATACGCTAGGGGGTAAAGACAATGTAATTTGAGGAATGAGGAAGTACTAACCACTGGGTGGAGCAGAGAGAGGGAGTTAGCACCTGGGCTAGCGACTTAAAGGAAAATGAGAATTTTTCAAGCCAGGAGTCAGACACTCAACCAACATTTACTGAGCGCTTACAAGACTACGTGCCAAGTATGAAGAAGAAAGGAAGTACCACGGGCCATGCAGTCAATGAGCTCACGTTCTAACATGGCAGTAAATTGCATATGGGCAAAGACAACATACAAATAGCTGCCCAGTCAAGCTCTGCACATTGTAAATGGAAGAAAGGGAAGGGGAAGGTCTGTGGGAGGAAGAAAGCTAATCCTGAAAGCATAAATTGTCCAAGAAGTCAGAAAGTCTGGACTTGTATCTGGGCTGTGGGTTTCCTGATGCTCACATCTCTCCAGTCTGCTTGCTGGGGTCACCAGGGGGAAAAACCTCCCTTCCTGCCCCCTTTCCTCTCCTCTCTCATTCTGGATCCCCAATCATACCTCAGTGTCCCTCGAGCCCCTCTGGGAAAGGCCTCTGTATTTTTTATCTGAGTGATAGGATGAGATTTCTCTAAGGTTCTTGGGAAGGGAGCTTTGCCCCAAGACATTTTACAAGCAATGGGGGCTTTTGGTTCTAGGAGGAAAGGGGTTGTCATCCCCTTAGGGGGAGCAGAGAGAGTCAGAGCTGGCTCTTTCAATTAATTCATCCCAGCCAGATAATCAGGATGTCCCTTCAGTGAATGTTCCTAGCTCTCTAAGGGAATTAGGCATTAGTCTGGCAGGAAATGAACTTTATTATCTAATTGTCTTTAATACACACACACACACACACACACACACACACACCTCAGTCAATTACAACTATATCAACATGCTTAATATGGGGCTACCAGCAACTCAGCCAGATGGGTTCCAGGGATTTGTTATAATCCATTTTGTCTGCTTCCCTCTACTTTGGGAAATAGTAGGAGCACTGGATTGGCACCAAAGGAGTTAAGTTCAACCTCAGTTAGGCCACTTCATATCTAGGTAATCTTGTCTCAGTTTCCTCCTCTGTAAAATGAGCTGGAGAAGGAAATGGCAAACCACTTCATTATCTGCCCAACAAACCCCAAATGGGATTATGTAGAGTCAGACATGACTGAAACAACTGAATAACAATAGCAAAATTCGTGGACAAGTCACTTCCCTGGACTTCAGTTTCCTCATGTTGAATGACTCATTTGGACTTCTGATACCAAATATTTCTTCTAGCTTTTAATCCAGGATCCTGCATTCCTCAACTGGCTGTCTTCCTTACACACCTCAAGTGGATTATATCAGGCTTCCAGTGGGATACATGCACTGCTTTGAAAACCCAATTTTCCTCTTTATGTCCCTATCCAAATTTCCCCTTATCAAAAGCAAGCATAACCTCAAGGCTACAATACAATGGCTCTGTGACTAAACACCAGCCCCACTAGAAAACTAGAATTTCCTTTATATTGATATTGTCCCCTTTCACTCCCTCAGACCTAGAATCCACTCTTCTCTTACCTTTATCTCCCCTCAATACAGGTGCCCACCTCTTCCCAGAAACCTGCTCAGTTCCCTAGAATTGTTAATACTCTTCAGTCCTCAACTTTAAACTTTTAGATGAAAGGAAATATATTTATTTCTGAAAAAGACCCAGAGTTATCCCTAGGACTTTCCTGATGGTAACACTACCTGAGTGATCTAATATTTATGTCTCTGAGAAAAAGTCGTTGTACCAACTCTCTTCAGTAGAATGTAAGCGTCCTGAAGGAAGGGACTATTTTACCTTACTGCTTTGACATGGGTAAGGGAAAGAAAGAAAGGGAAGAAGAAGAGGATGAGGAAAAGGAGGATAGAAGGGACAGGAGAAATAAAGAAGGGGGTAAGGAAGGAATTCTTTTAGGGGGAGACAGTATATGTACAAATTGACACAAGAAATATTAGACTGGGAAGTAATAATTAGGTCAATTGTGGTCACTTGCTTCCTGATTCTCAGAGCCAAAGGATCAATCACCAGTTGATAATGTCAACTTCAAATGAATCATTAATAATAAATTAAATTAATCAAGTCAGATTAAATTAATGCTTGTTGATTGAACATTTGGGAAGATAGAATATCTCAGCCCCTCCTTCCTTTCCCCTCATCACAGAAGACATCATCCAGGAGATAGATAGGTATATATAAATTATGTCCTTTGTGTTTCCCTTTTTAAGTTCATCCTCTGGAGGTAACAATCACAAATTATTTTTCAAGTATTAACTCTGTAGTTGTATGTAATGTTCTCTTGTTTCTACTTATTTCATTGTTCATTATCCTATGTAGTTCTTTCCAAGGTTTTTTTTTAATTTAGCCTGCTTATTGTTTCTTATAGCACAGTAGTATTCCATCACAATCATAAAGCATACTTTGTTAAGCCATTCCCCAGTTGATGGGCATCCCCTCAATTCCAAATCTTTGCCACCACAAAGAAAGCTGCTATAAATATTTTGGAATTTATAGATTCTTTTACTTTTCCCCTGATTTCCTTGGGACATAAACCCTGCAATGGCATTACTGGGTCTAAGGGTATACTCATTTTTATAATTCTCTGAGTAAAATTTTAAATTGTTCTGCAAAATGATTGGATTAGTTCACAGCTCCATCTACAGCTCCCTATTTTTCTACATCCCTTTGTAATGGTGGGGCACCAGGGATGTTAACTATTATTATTAAATGTAACTAAATGGTTTGTGGGTTCACACTAGGTTGAAGGAGAGACAGGACCAACCAGGATAGGGAGAACAGGGTTTACTGCCAAGCTGTTAACTGTCACAGGAATGACAGTTAGGCCCACTAGTCACTCAGCTCTCCTAGGCCAGGGTCTATGGAACCAGCAGGCAAAAGGTAAAGTATATAACAGTTTAATTGAGGGAAACAAAAATAAAGGATGGGATGAGGGATTCTACACTTGAAACCTAAGGGCAAACCACAGGGGCAAAGGAAGGACTTGACTACACTATTCTATTGACCTAAGCCAGGCAGGGCCCAAAGGAAGCAGTACTGAAGTCACAGGGAAAGCTCCTCCAAACCTGGTTCCAGCCAGGTTTGGTCAGCTCAGCTAAAGGGCCTGAGGATGGCTTTCAATTGGGGTCTCACGGTAAATCCAAGGATCGTCACAGGATGCCAAGAACCACCAGGTGATCCAAGGTACCCAGGTAGGGAGAGGGAGTTTGCAATGCTGTCCACCAGTTCACATACCGCTTCCCCACTAGGTGCTGCTCTGCAGGTCTGTTGTCCACTGCTGAAAGCCTCCACCTCTCAGGATCGCAGGGAATCTGGATGCAGTTTTTCCCTGAGATCTCCCAGGTTTAGCAACAGTTATGTCCCAACCGCTATGCAGTCTCTCTCAGAGCACAAGCCACACTTCCTGCTCCTTCATTCCATCTTGGAATCCTCCAGCCCTCCCTGCTAGGTCCAACACTAATATTAAATTAATTGCTAAATAACCCTCACAACACCTTCCAACATTTTTCATTTTGCCCTTTTGTTATTTTAGTCAATATGATGAGTATGAGCTGATACCTCTCATTTTTGTTTGCATTTCTCTAATCATTAGTGATTTAAAATATTTTTTTCATAAACCTATATATGGCTTGTATTTCTTCATCTGAAAATTACGTGTTCATATCTTTTGCCCATTTATCAATTGGGGAATGGCTCTTATTTTTATAAAGTTTACCAAGTTTGTTCTACATTTTAGATATGAAACCTCTGTTCAAGAGGCTGTCTACAAACATTTTCCCCCAAATTTCTGCTTTCCATCTAATTTTGACATTTGTTTTATTCATTTTTCATCTCACAATGTTCTTCCTTTCTTATTTACTCATAAATTCCTCTCCTATTCATAAATCTGATAGATAATGTGCTATTGTTCTAATTTATTTTTAATATCTCCTTTTATGCATGCATTTTGATCTTATCTTAGTGAATGGTATAAAATATTGGTCTCTTGCTAGTTTCTTCCAAACTACTTTACAGTTTTCCCAACAATTTTTTATCATTAGAGATTTCTTATCCTCCAAACTTGCATATATTCTTTTGTCAAATACAGGGTTCTTATAATCTTTTACTACTTTTTGTCGTATGTCTGCCAGTTCCACTGATCTACTTTTCTGTTTCTTTGCCAGCACTAGACAGTTATGATAATTACTGCTTTGTAATACAATTTAAAATCTGGTTCTGCTAGATCTCTCTCCTTTATATTTTTTATTAATTCTTTTTATATTCTTGATTTTGTCTTCTAAATGAATGTCATTATTTTTTTTAGCTCAATAAAATATTTCTTGGTAATTTAATTGGTATGGTATTGAATAGATTAGTTTAGGTAGGAATGTCATTTAAATTATATTGACTCTTTCCATCCATGAGCAATTAATATTTCTCCAATTTTCTAGGTCTATCTGTGTAAAAAATGTATTTTGTTCCCAGGTATTTTATTCTTTCTGTGATGATTTTAAATGAGTATGCCTTTCTGTCTCTTATAGGACTTTGTTAGTAATATATTAAAATGCTAATGCTTTATGAGGGCTTATTTTATTTCCTGCTGCTTTTCTAAAATTTTGATGGTTTTTATTAATTTTTTAATTGAATATCTAGGACTTTCTACATATACACTGTGTCATCTTCAAAGAGTTAGTTTTATCATCTCTTTGCCTATTCTGATTCCTTTCATTTCTTTTTCTTCTCTTATTGCTAGAGCTAACAGTTCTAATACTATGTTAAATCATATGGGTGATAATGGGCATTCTTGTTTCATTCCTGATCTCATTGGGAAAGCTTTTAGCTTATCCCCATTACAAGTAATATTTGTTGATGGTTTTGGCAGATGCCTTGTATCATTTTAAAGAAAAAAATTCTTTTGTTTTATTTGTGTATTCTATAGGTATAACTGCAATTCATGGATTAAAAATCTGTTAATTCTGTTTCTCTTTTCTTCAATACACAAAACAAAGAAGCAAGTTCAGCTGCAACTAAATGATACATTTTCTCCATTACTATATTATAAAATTTTGTATGGGCAGAGCCTATATCTTATTTATCTTTGCATTTCCAATGCTTAGGACTGTGCTTTGATCATTGGAAGACCCACAATAAAAGGTTGGCAGGTGGAATTTGCTGAAAATTCCTCAGGCTGTTCTTCCCATCATAGATAGCATGGTGGTGTAGAATTGGCCCTGAACTTATATTCAGAAAGGCATGAATTTGAATCCTGCCTAAGATTTAAGAGATACATGACCTTGGTCAAATCACCCAGACACTGGACTTCAATGTTCTCATCTACAAATTGAGGAACTCTAAAATTCCCTAAGATTTCTGAAGTGGATTCATACGACTTTCTTCTCCCTAATTCTAGGTACAATCAATCACTTTTCAGCCAATTCTGGGGACAGAGATGACCAAGGTTGGTTTAAGGCCAGCTCTTCCTCTCCTGGGTGACGTCCATTAACGGATGAGAATTTTCCTGTCCAGTCCGATTTGCCTTTGGCCCCTACCAACAGAAGAAAGTCCCCCTCTGGGCCCCCCAGCGGATTCCCTTTGGGCTTCTCCCACTGCTTGCTGTATTGAAAGTTGTTTTTACCAATCTGCCTGACAGGCGGTGGACCATTTCCTCATCACTCATGGATGCTTCATCTGAATACCAGCTTTGTGCAGGGCTCATCAGGTGTTACTGCAGATGTGTGGTAATGAAGACCAGAGGATAAACAAGGCTGGTTTTGTATTTTAACTGCAAGCTGGAGAACAGGCCAAATAGGCTGGCCAATGATCTTTTTGAAAACCTGACAGTTGAGCAAAATAAAATTAGGCTAAGTGGAGGCTACAGTATAAAAACAAGGTCTGCTGGTACATAAAGCTGTGAAGGATATTTTGACTGGCATGAAGCTATAGAGCGTGGATTGGGTCCAGGCTTGTGTAATTTATAAAATATAGAATCTGATAAAGAATAGCAGGGGGTGTCTGATGCTGAGAGGGAAAGAAAATGTAAATATCATTTTCAAGGCTCTGGCAGTGATTTTGACTGATGGATCCCAAGACCTTTTTGACCCACATCACTGCTTGGTGGCTAGACGGAGGGAAGATTACCTATTACCCAGCCTAAGAACTAGAACAGTAAACCACCAGCACAGCAAAATGATTTTATAAAATAGGCAAAGAAGGAGTGAGAAGCCACCTCCTCTATACCTTCTTCACAGAGATGAGGGCAGGGCTGTCCTTTGCAGGTAATATTTTTTGAATGTACTAATTGGTTTTGCTCATTTTTCTTTTTTTTTAATTCTTTGTTATAAGGGATGGATCTTGAGGAAGAAGATAGAGTGGAGTGATGCAGGAGTAAATCAAGGTGATATAAAAGCTACAGACACCATTAAATATATATATA
>NW_025379526.1:0-8327 GCF_016433145.1 Gracilinanus agilis
CTCTGCATCAGTTCCCGGAGGTCTCTCCAGTTCGCCTGGAACTTCTCCAGTTTATTATTCCTTTTAGCACAATAGTATTCCATCACCCGCATATACCACAGTTTGTTCAGCCATTCCCCAATTGAAGGACATTCCCTCCTTTTCCAATTTGTGGTTTGACATTTTTAACTCAGCCATTGTTTTAGGATGTGTGTATAAGTGTGTAAAATAAATAATACACACAGATATGTGTATACATAAAAAGTTTGGGATACACGTCCATACAAAGTTGCAAACTATTTTATGAGAAAAAGAAATAATCTCTCTCAAATTCCAAAATTCATAGTCAATATTGTTTCATTTGTAGTACACAACCATTTCAAGACAAAAAGAGTCACAGACATAATAGTAATGAGCAAAACTCTTCAGTATATCTTTTTAAGAGTTTGTTGTGCTGATAAAAGATGTAAGTACTCCAGAGAAGCCTCAAATAAATTTTCCTGGTAAAAGTGAAAATTAGAAACAACCACAGCTTTTTCATTCAGTAATACT
Organism: Gracilinanus agilis; assembly: GCF_016433145.1. Lineage (NCBI taxonomy): Eukaryota > Metazoa > Chordata > Mammalia > Didelphimorphia > Didelphidae > Gracilinanus > Gracilinanus agilis. The sequence goes on from NW_025379526.1 coordinate 532, forward strand.
ACAGAATTAAAAGCTTAAGTGTAAAGTTCTATTGTCATGTGATCTTAAGATATTAAACAAGACAATTAAATGAGTTTTGTATTATGACAGCTAGACTTGATAAGAAAATCTCCCATATATACTTACATGTGTGTGTATATATGTACATATATATGAAGTGTCTATGACAATTTCATCATGAGAAAATGCAAATTACCTTTAAAATTTGTGACACAAATGAGTCAGCATGAACACTTTGTGAGTTGCCGATCTTAAATTACCTTTAGTTAAATGATATTAGGTGAGTACCAACAAGGTAAGCAAGGTAAATATTTAAATAAATATAAAAACTACTAAGATTAAAAGATTCAGAATAGGGGCAGGGATTACTTTATTAATGCAACTTTATTGTTGCCATCTTTCTTCATTTATTAAACAAACTGAATATAATCCAGAACATGCTATTGAACAAAATGTAAAAAAACAAAAAGTCAACTAGAATCAATAATCCTACTTGTATACATCATAAATCAATGCACAATATTTTTTTGTAATCACAACTGATTGACTTTAAAATAAATTGACTGTCTCCAGGCCAATATGCTTTACAGTTCCACTCCACATAAGTCAGTGAAATATTTTTTATGACAGTCCAGTGTCTTTATGATGTCACTTGATATGCTGGTTCTTTTCTGAGGGTCCTTCTTGCAGTACTCTCAATGATGGAGATAGTCTTTTGTATGAATGGAAATAATTTGCTGCCTAAAGCCTGAAGCATCTGTAGTGCTATGCTCACAGTACTCACATTGGTAAACTTTCCTGCTGCTTTGTGTCTTCATATGTTTTTGAGCTCATTTTGCTGCCTGAACCCCTTCCCACAATGTCTTACATCTAATTGGAAGATCCCAAAGAGATCAGAGATAAGGGGAAAGGACCAAATTATTCGAGCAATTCTTTTTGTGGTGGCAAAGAATTGGAAACTTTTGGTTGTCCATCACTTAGGGAATGGATGAACAAGTTGTAGTATATGATTATAATAGAATACTATTTAACAATAAGAAATTTTGAATAAAATGGGTTCAGAAAAACCTAGATTTATAAGAAGAGATGCAAAATGAAGTGAGCAGCATAGGAGAACAATGTATACAGTGATAGAAATATTATATCAAGATTAACTGGGAAGAACTAAACCATTTTCCACAAAGCAAATTTCCAAGATAATCACAATGGACTCATGAAGAAAATTCTATCCACAGTCAAAGAAAGAACTATTGGAATCTGAGTGCAGATGAAAACATGCCTTCTTGCAATTTATTTCCTTCTTGAATTTTTATTGTATGTGATATAGATATATATTTTTTTTCTTTCATGACATGAGCAATATGAATTATGTAGTGTATAAAAGTACTGATATAACCTAATCAGGCTATTTATTGCATTGGTGAAACTGTTAAAAGAGGGAAGGAGATAATCTGAATTCTAAGATGTCAGAAAAAATCATCAAAAATTGTTTCTACAAATAAGTGAAAAAGATAAATAAGATTTTAAAAAAGAGGTAATTGGTAACTATGGAAAATTTTGTTTTAGTAGAACAATGAGGTCAGGATCTAAAATTCAGACAGTTAAGGAGAAAGAGAAGAGGAATTAGAACTTCAAGGGTTGGTGAGTATTTCAGTGCTGATTTACCTTTCCTTGTGGGTTTATAGAAACCATGATAAACCTTTCCTGGTCCCAATCTAACCTCTGGAAATTTCTAAGATTATGTGTGTCAGAGACTCAGTGAATGGTACTATGCAATCGCATTAAGTCTTATAATTATCTATCTATCACTTTTGTCTTTTTTTTTTCCTTGGTGGCTTGAAGTAAAGATGAGTGATTTTAGATGATAAATAGGAAAGAGATGGTCAGATAAACACCTTCCCTCCCAAGTTATCACGTTTGGAAACATAATTCAACTCTGGTTGTAGGGATGTGTGTGTGGGGGGTGTATGTTTAATTTATTGTTTAGTAAGACCTTTGATAAATGAATATTCTTATATGGGAATGTCCTAGCAACTGGGAGAATAAGAGATCTTCAAGTCCTGTCAGATACTCAATTGATAACCACAAGTAATGAAAGTAATGAAATTAGAGATCCTTCATGCAGTTGCATTTTATTTTTCCAAAACTTTTTGCTCCCTCATGAATGCCTATTTCCATAACTTATTCACTCTTTTACTTTCTATTATATTTAATGTAATTAATTCATCCCTCAAACGTTTTCTATCTATGAGACCCCATACAAGTCAGCCTCTCTTAGCCTGCTTCCTCATTTTTCAAATGGGGATAATAATAAAAGATCCTAGGGGGCAGCTGGGTAGCTCAGTGGAGTGAGAGTCAGGCCTAGAGACAGGAGGTCCTAGGTTCAAACCCGGCCTCAGCCACTTCCCAACTGTGTGACCCTGGGCAAGTCACTTGACCCCCATTGCCCACCCTTACCAATCTTCCACCTATGAGACAATACACCGAAGTACAAGGGCTTAAAAAAAAAAAAAGAAAAGAAAAAAGAAAAAAAGATCCTACATTACCTGGTTGCTGTGAGGATCAAATTAGGTAATATATATACATATATATGTATGTGTGTGTGTGTATAATACTTTGCAAACTTTAAAATGCTTTATAAATGCTTATTTATTTTTAGATATATTAATGTTAGGGTTAGAAGTAACTTTTTTATAAGCTCTATGCCATTTTGACTAGAAATTACTGGTCATCTGTAATTAACCAACCAATCAGCAAGTCTTTATTAATAAAATAGCAGCAACTACATTCAATAAATATTAAGAAACAAAAAAATCAATTAATTCAACACGTATTTTTAAGCACCTTCTTTGTTCTTGGCAGAGAGTGAGGTTTTAAGGAATTAAAATCACACAGAAATCAAGCCCTGCCATTAAAGAGCTCATTCTATTGGGGTAAAATAACATACACACACACACACACACACACACACACACACACACACAGGAAGGTATGGCACATAGTACATGCTTCATAAGTATTCATTAACCAATTGATTGAAATAAATGCAAAGTATTGTAAGGGGAAGGATTAACAACTGGGGGAATCGGGAAAAACAATTTAAAGAAGGCAACATTTGTATTGAACAGGGATAGGGCTAGAGATTACATCAAGCAGATGTGAGAAAGGAAGGTATTATAGACATGGGGCAAAGCCTGTAGAATGATGGTAAATGGGATGTAGTTATGAGGAACCCAGTCTTTAGCACAGGGTCTGGTACACAGTATGTGCTTAATAAGTGTTTATGGATTGATACTGCTTGGTTGAATATCAAGTTTGTCAGTTTGACTAAAAAAAGGAGTCAGTTTGACTTAAAAAATGGATTTATATAAAAACAATCTGGAAAGAATAACTGAAACCAGATTTTTAAAAAGCCAGAGAGGAAACTCTATTTTATCCTAGAAAGATGATGGCAAACCTATGACACGCATGTCAACACTGACATGCATAAAGCCATTTTCGATGACACACAGCTTCATGTGGCCACATACAGAGAAGTATGGGGCCACATGCCAAGGATGAAACATTTGCTGTATTGTAGAGTAGACACTCTGTATACTGTAGATGACAATTTTCTACCTATATTAATTTACCTGTTTTGGTTTATAAAATACAGTTATATATTACAATTATTCATTTTTGTCATTTAAACTATAAATATCATGAAATTATGTGGTTTTTTCTCAAAGTGACACACCACCCGAGTTATGCTCAGTTTTTTGGCGAATTTTGACACACAAAGCTCAAAAAGTTGCCCATCATTGTCGTAGAACCAATAGGGAATCACGGAAGAATTTTCAGTAAGGGAATGGCATGATCAAAACTAAGCTTTAGGAAAATTAATTTGGCAGCTGTGTAAAAGATGAACTGAGAAGGAAAAGTGATTGGAAATGAAGAGACTTATTCTTTTTGCTATGAATGTGTTCACCATTCTTCTATTTTTATGCATAGATATGTGTATGTTTTGCTTCTTTAAATCAACTTTGAGTTCTTTAGAAGAGTCACTCAGAACTTTCTGTATTCCTCCATAACAGTTCTTTTTGCATCCTGAGTAAATCAGATGCTCAATAAATGCCTATTTTATGATAAATATCTATATTTTATAGATAGGCTAATGCATATTTTGGAAAAATCCCTTGACCTGACTAAACATATAGTTAAAGTATATTCAATAGAAAGAAGACAAACTTTTAAGTTTAATTCTTTCTATTCTATGATGGGGAAATAGTTTGAGAAGATATAGAGTAGTTATTAGAGAGAATTTGAAAGGAAATATAATATAATATAATGTAGATAAATAGAATAGGAAGAGAAAAACATTCTTTGAAGTCTAACTCTTCAACTTATCATTTGCATCACTAACATGCCCTCAACTATGTTATTGTTTAGAATTTCCACCTCTCATACAGGTATGCCAGAGAGCAAAAACTAAGAAGGGGTTGTCAAAATGGATGCAATGTCAGTGACTTATAATACTATTGACCATCTCATTGATACTCTCTCTGTATAAAACTTCAAGTATTTTATAACCCCACTAAGTATATAATGTTTTATTTATTAATATGAAGAACATAAGGGTACTAAAACACAGAAACACAGGGAAGACTAGCTGAAAACACTGAGTCCCCAAGAACTATATTTCTCTGTCATGAAGAAATTCTACTTCATTCTCTTGCTGACTTTCATTTCATTTCATTTCGTTTTGTTTTTTGTTTATTTTGTTGTATGTGTAGGTATAGACATGTATGGCTCCAGGTGGGTGCTTCTCCCATCAATAAGATGGGTTTTGCAGACACTATATAAGGGTCAAGTTGAAGAATACCAATTTAGAAATTTTAGAGTTTCCCTGCTGCTAGCGACTACTGTCTTAGATAGGAATACTTGAATCAAAGTGTGCCTCAGACACTTCATAGCTCTGGGACCCTAAGAAGTCTCTTAATCTCTCTCAACCTCAATTTCTTCATCTGTGAAATGGGGATTATGATATTCCTACCTTGCAGGATTAGTGTGATGATCAAATGAGATGATATGCTTTAAAATGCTTTAAATGCAAAATGCTTTAAAAATCCTAAAACACTACATAAATGCTTCCTATTATTTAGTTACTTCATGCCATTAGTCTTGATTGTGAAGGCTTATCCCATTAGGATTTTTGGCAGTACTTATAGCCTGCCTGAACCTCAATTTTCCTGTGACTCTGATTATATTTACTTCTCTAGATCTCCATTTCCTCATCTGTAAAATAACTATTATATACTTGCTCAGCCTGCTTCATAAAATTGCTTTTTGAATTAATTGGGAACATGCAGAAGTTAAAAGGGAACTAAGTAACCTATAAGGATGTTAACTGCTGCCTATTCAATGTGTGTATGTGAACAGGCTAGCTGGGTTATCCTCCTTTCTAACTAGAGGACCATGAAGGGTTTGTCCCTCAGATGATGACTGACAAGAGGGAGGAACAAGATTCTGTATTCAGATATGAAACACCTATGGGGTAAACTATTGATGGTTTGCCAGGACTTAGCAAAATGCCTGGCACCCCTAGGTGCTCTTCTGATACATATTCTGTAAGAGAGGCAGCAACTTTGGGCGACTTCAAGTTTGACATTACGGAAGTCTGTGAGAACTACCTTCCAATTGACCCCTTCACTCTCAAACCTCCCCTTGTATCTCCAAAGAATTTATCTGACTGCACTGATATATAAACTCAGATGTGCTTTAATAAATAATAATCAGGAAAGGACTGGGAAAGATGGAAAGCAGGAGTGCCCTAAACTATCAAACACAGAGACTGTCGAAGGGTCCCTTTGGCTTTGGCAAAAGCCAAAAGGACCAGTTTAAAACATTTCCTAGCTATTCTTCTTCTTCTAATGCTGCTTATCTAAGCTGTTGGTAAAAGACCACAAAAGTCTTTAGATACAGCTAACACTGAGAGAGAGAGTTGTTTCTTTTCAATAAGGACATGATCTGCCCTCCAGGATCAAATCTTCTCGAACAGCTGATGAAGTTTGTCAGCCTACAAAGATTTGGTGACACAAAGATTCAGGTTCAACCCACAAAGTTGAAGGCAAGGATGTCCTAGGGAAATGCTCAGGGAAAGGTGAGGTTTCACTTCTCGCAAGGAAATCCAAACTGCATCACGTTCAAGGCTCAGAACCAAACTCCCCACTGACAGTTCTTCCCAGAAGTCTTTGCTCTCCTCTTTCCAACTGCCTTGGCTATCAGTCTTGTCACATTCCAACATTCTATTCTGATCTCTGTGCAAAATCTTTTTCCTAAATGGAAAAAGACTTCAAAAACTGGAAACTGCTATACAATTCTAAGGTATTCCTATCATTTAAGTGAAGATACTGACCTAGAGAAATGTACACAGTTTAAAAACAGGTGTTTTTTTTTTATCATTGTTAGCCAAGTGCTATTATATTCTCCGAGATTGGAAAGAAAAAAAAAATAACAACCCTATCCCTATGTATTAAGTATTACTAAGCCCTTTCAGAGCAGGGGCTAAATGGAAAGACTTCAACTGGCTGACAAGGAGCTAGGGGTCTGATTATGACATTAGTGATTTGCATTGTCACTGAGAATATATGAAGGATTGTAAACAAGATCTCGATATCACTGAAGCCAAAATATCCTACTATGTTAAATTCAGCTTATTGTGTCTTACAGAAAGGTTGTTTGGGATCTTTAACTACTCAGAAATTATTGCTTATACAGGGCAACTGACCATGACTTGCCTATCCTTCCAGTAGATTCTAATTAAATGAAGGTTATCTTCTGTGTCTTATGAGAAAACCTCACTGTATAATAGATTAAGCAATACCAAGAATGATCTATTCCAACTCCCTCAATTCCAAAATTTGTAGCTCTTTTGTATACCTTAAAATGCAACATAAATCCTATTAAGCCTATTAATTAATATTATTATTGTGAGGCCATGATATCTAGAATGAGAGAGGTAACATTCCCACTATGTTCTCTACCTTGATTCAAACATATCTATTATAATCATGACTGATTTTGGGATTTTATGAAAGACCTAAAAAAACAAATATATATTTAGAAGAGATGGTGAAGGAAATAGGATAATGGCATTTGAAGGAGAAAGGAGCTATGGAAGAACTGAGAGGTGTCTTATGTATAAATGGAATTAGCTCACCCCCCCCCCCCCCGTTCATAGTTAAAACTCTAGCCACCAGAGACAATGTCATCCCCACATCCCTTAGTGGGGAGGGGAGATGAGTTACCCACATGTGACAATAAGTAACCAATCAAGAACAAGGGACAGCCCTTTGGGCAGTCCAAAACAGTGTTGAGGCTGCCATTTGTTCACTTGAATTAGAGGTGGACCTCCAGGAAATGACGAAAGCTGCTGTCCTTTAAATATGATGGTAACTTCCTATTGAGTTAGTTCTCACTTGGAATTTGGTGCTGAAGGATCTCTGCTGAGACCTCAGGCGGCTTCCCATCTCAATTGTCAAGTGGGTAAGTTAGGCTGACTTTCTTGAGCCTCTCTTGGCATTTCTAGAGTCTCCACCCTAAAGGAGGCTTCTTTGCCTCTCTAATTGCTAAGGCTTTGTGGCTAGTAGCCTAGTTTGATTAATCTCTTAACTCTCACCCGGTCTGGGCTACTGCTGGTCTGGACCAGAGTTTTTCTCTCTCTATTTCCCTACCTTCAACCTTCCTAATTGTAAATAAACTTCCATAAAAGCCATCCTGACTTGGGTCTATTTTAATTATGGAATCAATCTAGATCT
>NW_025379527.1:0-2371 GCF_016433145.1 Gracilinanus agilis
ATAATGAATAATAAATTCATTTTTATAAATTTATAAAACAACAATACTAATTATTAATAATATTATATTAGTGAATACTAGCTAAATTATTAGCCCCATTTTACAGTTGAAGAAATTGGGGAAATTAGAGTTTAAGCACCTTTCTCAGGGCAAGTGCCTTTAGTACAGTTTGATTTTGGCTCTCCCTGATTTCATTTCCATTCTCTAGCCATTTGGGGCATCTAGCTGCCCAATCTCTCTGTGCTCCAGGAATCTCTTTAAGATGATAATTGGCAGAACAGTTGCAGATAGGCACCAATTGACTGAGTTTTTTTTTTTTTTAAATTGGGAAATTTGAAATAAAAGGTCTGGACAAAAAAGAAAAAAAACAGCAAATAAAGTGATTTAAATTGCCTGGAGAAAGACATATTAGGAAACTACAGCATTTCCTATGAAAGAAAATGGTTATATAAGCTTTTTGGGAAAGTTTGCTTATACCAGAATGACTCAGGAAGAATTTGGGAGTAATTGCTATTTAGCCATCCAGATTTCAAATTTGAGGTAGGGCCTTTGGTGGGATGCTGAAACTTTTGACCCCAGGGTTGTGTGTGTGTGTGTGTGTGTGTGTGTGTGTGTGTGTGTGTGTGTGTGCACGTGTTTGTTTTTTTGCTTATTTATCATTTTTTGGTTCCCTGGAGAAGAGAGGGAAGAGAGTGAGTTGTTAAGGGGAACCATTAGAAAACTGCTGTCTGCAGAGATAACTTACCTCAAGATAGAATTTGTAAATGTGTTTGAGGTTAAGTAATCAAACTTGGTCACCTTCCTCAAAAGGGGAGAACAGAAGAGATTTCGGGGACCTATCCATAGAAGCAGTAATTTGTGGAAACTAGCTAAAGGAATTGGACAATCTTTTCAGTATGTGTCTGGTCTTCTTCTGATGGGGTGATTCAAAGGTGCCTGGAGTCTTTTTACCCCAGGAGAGATGCATATGGAAAGACACCCAACTCCTTTGGTTTACTTCTGAGAATGGAAGATCCAGTGGCACTGGCAGAGTTGGAGAGGTCCTTGTTGGAACCTCTTAGGTGCTTCATGATGTCTCCTAACAGGACCATGGAGCCTGGCATGGCTATGACAAAGGGCTGGCACATGACCCCCTCCTACTCTTGTGTTCTTTCTGAAATTTCCCCAAGTAATGGTGATAACCAAAGTCAAGTTTCTTTCCCTTTATCTAATTCCAAAGTTCAGAGTTAGTAGCTGTTAAAAATTGGAGCTATTTCATTTAGCATCTTCTCATTTTTATGTTTCCTTATATTTTGGTGTTAATTTTGCCTTGCATTCTAACTGGTGATTCTGAGAATGACTTCCACATGAGTAGTTATTTTCTGTCTATTAAGTTATAGTCAAAGGAGCAGCTAAGTGCCTCGGTGGATAGAGAGCCAGACCTGGACTCAAGAAGACCTAGGTTCAAAATGTGGCTTCAGAAACTTCCTAGTTGCATGATCCTTGGCAAGTCACTTAACCCCCATTGCCTAGCCTTGCTGCTCTTCTGTCTTAGAATCGATACTAAGTATTAGTTCCAAGGCAGAAGAATGGTAAGGGCTAGACAATGGGAGTTAAGTGACTTGTCCAGGGACACACGGCAAGGAAGTATCTGAGGTCATATTTGAATCCAGGTCTTAATATTTCCAAGTCTGACTCTCAATCCACTAAGCCACCTAGATGCCCCTCATTATAACTTTATCCCAAGTTTCTTCTCCCAACCTTCTTGACAATTAAAAGATTCTTCTACTAGCTTTGCTGCCTGACACAATTCCTTTATCTCTGGTCTACCTCAGGGTCTGGACTGAAAGTAACCTCAAATGTTATTGCAGATCAATGAGTTTTTCATTCATAGGAATGAAAGAATTCTTATAAACTTTACCATCTGGTTGTTTCCCTAACACAGTTATAAATTTAGAGGGATTCTTTCTTTCTTTTTTTTTTAAACCCTTGTACTTTGGTGTATTGTCTCATAGGTGGAAGATTGGTAAGGGTGGGCAATGGGGGTCAAGTGACTTGCCCAGGGTCACACAGCTGGGAAGTGGCTGAGGCCGGGTTTGAACCTAGGACCTCCTGTCTCTAGGCCTGACTCTCACTCCACTGAGCTACCCAGCTGCCCCTAGAGGGATTCTTTCTTAGACTTCTTTTACATCTCTTGCAGTGCTTAGCATAGTGTTTTATTAAATAAATAAATGCCCAATAAACATTTCCAGAATAATTGAAAGCATCATAGATCTTGCTGTTTTTCTTCTGTCTCCATGGTGACTCAGCACACATTAGTCCTTCCTTCCCTCCTTCCTTCCTTCCTCCCTCCCTCCCTTCCTTCTTTCTTTCCTTCCTTCCTCCCTCCCTC
>NW_025379528.1:0-9819 GCF_016433145.1 Gracilinanus agilis
CTCTCTCTCTCTCTCTCTGTCTCTCTCTCTCTCTGTCTCTCTCTCTCTGTCTCTCTCTCTCTCTCTGTCTCTCTCTCTCTCTGTCTCTCTCTCTCTGTCTCTCTCTCTCTCTCTGTCTCTCTCTCTCTCTGTCTCTCTCTCTCTCTGTCTCTGTCTCTCTCTCTCTGTCTCTCTCTCTCTCTCTCTCTGTCTCTCTCTCTCTGTCTCTCTGTCTCTCTCTCTCTAGGCAGGGAGGAGAGCTGAAGATCATGGGAACAGAAACTGTAGTGGAAAGCAGCACCAGCTATAGACCCTCAATGCAGAATACCAGGACTGGGGAGTATCTTGGTAATAATACTGTGATACCTGTGCTGCTGGCCCCTCCCCCATCCTTGCCCCAAATATACCCAGATGCAGACCCAAGTTGTGATTTTCTGGAAGAAGGGTCTTTACAAGTAGGATAGACATTCTTTTAAATTTAATTTTATTATTTTTTTAAGTGAATGAGATGCTATAATTATTTTTGTACATAAAGGTCCTTTTTCACTTTCTTTGACCTATTCATTGTATATATAACTAGTAGTGTTATTTCTAGGTAAAAGGGTATGCACAGATTAGTAGCTTTGGGGACATAGTGCCAAACTGCAGTCCAGAAAGGTTGGACCAATTCATAACTCTACCACTATTGCATTTGTGTGTCTGTTTCCCTATAGCCCTCCAACATTTGTCATTTTACTTTTTTCACCTTTGCCAGTTTGATAAATGTGAGGCAAAACCATGGAGTTTCTTTATTTTACATTTCTCTGATTCATTGGTTCCCAAATGTTTGGATCTCAGGACTCCTTTACATTCTTTAAATTATTGAATGTACCCCAAAAGAGTTTTGTTTATGTCTGTTACATCTATTGATAAATGTTGTTCATTTGGGAAATTAAACCATCTTACTAATACTATGCAAATAACAATAATAATATTAATAGTTTTTAAGAGCCTCCTGAAAGGATCTTGGGAACCTTTAGGTGTACCCAAGACTAAACTTTAAGAACTGTTGCTCAGATTAATAATGATTTGGACTTCATTTTCATGTTTATTAATGACTTGGATTTCTTCCTTTAAAAATTACTTGCTCATATTTTTTGTCCTTTTTTCTATTGGGGAATGGCTGTTGTTCTTATACATTTTAATCACTTATACAATAAATTTTCTATAGAAACTAGCACTTGAGTTGACTCTTTTTGCCACCCTAAATCCTTACCTTCTCTCCTAGTATCAGTTCTAAGCCAGAAGAGCAGCTAGGCAAAGTGACTTGTCCAGGATCATGTGGCTGGGAAATATTTGAGGCCAGATATTAACTCAGGTCCTTCTGACTCCAGACCTGATTCTCTATCTACTGTGCTACCCAGCTGCCTGTACTCAAGCTAACTCTTTTTTTTTTTTTTTTAAAGTCAGGGATTCTGTGGGGCAAAGGTGAGAAGGAAGTACATTCCAAGCAGTGAGGACAACTAATACAAACCATGGAAATGGAAAATTCATGGGAGACATCAAACTGATACAGGCCAATTTGTCTGGAATATGAGGAAAATTAAGGAGAATGAGCAATAAGCCTAGAAAATTAGGTTAGAATCAGATTGTGAAGAACTTTAAGAACTTTTGTTTCTGGCCTCAGATTCCTCTTAGCTGTGTGACTCTGAGCAAGTCACTTAATTTCATTTGCCTAGCCCTAGCCCTTCTGTCTTAGACTTGTTACTAAGATAGAAAGTAAGAGTTTAAAAATAAATAAATAAAAGATAAAGAATGTGTATATATAATATATATGTGTATGTGCATGTATGCAAGTGTATGTGTATATGAGAATATACATATACATGCATACATTTGTATAGTTATAGATATAGAAGGAAGCATATTAGATTGGATACAAGAATCAGGCTCAGAACCAGAAAGATCTGGGTTGAAGTTCTTCCTATGGCACATATTAATTCTGTCACCTTGGGTTAAATCACTCGACCTACTGGTACTATAGACATGTTCCCAAAGACATTCTCAAGTGTGACCTAAACCAGGTTAAATATACATGGGAAATATTTAACAAAATAAATATAAAAACACAATAAAACAGATTGTGTTAATTTGTGGATTCTAAATCAATATATGGCCCATGGGCAACTTATGTACAGTTTGATACCAATGTTCTAGATGAATTTCTGAGCCTGTAACTTGCAGAGATGCTAACCTGGACTGGAAAAGGAGTTTTTGTCATCTGGGACTTTCCTACATTACTGAAATTCCAGGTCTGGTCCCAGTGTAAACAGTAGGTAATAGAAGTTCATAGTTTCTTATTGTGATGGACCCCATAGAAATAGAGAAGAGGGCACCCCAAAATCCCTTTGCCCTTCACCCCTTTCCCCAACCCCAAAATTACGAATAATAAAAGCCATTCATTAGTCAGATAGGGTTCCAGAGTGCCTGAGAGATAAGGGGGAGGGGAACCACAGCTTAGTCTGGCTGCCTCCATCTTGAAGCCTATCTAAATATGTTGAGGAGTGCTCATTTATCTCTTGCCTTAACTTTTCGAATTTTCCCCTGAAATCAGGACACTTAGCAAAGGATTTCACAGCTTCTATAAGATATTCTCTAGCTCTTCTTAGGTCTACCAGATTTGGACGACTATTTAATTCTAGATCTTCATAATATTGTGGCCAAGATGTTAAGTTTGTGTTTCTATGGATTTCCTCAATAAATTGTGCTTTCTCTGCTGGTGTAAATAATTCAGAAAGAAGAATTTCAATGTCCGAAAATGTGGGATCAAAAAGTCTTAATGCTCTCTTAAATTCTTTTATGGCCTTAAAAGGATTTTTAAAAAAGACAGGCATTCATTGTTTTAGGGTGTCTAGATCTGCAGCAATGAATGGCTTATGTCTTTTTATATGTAGAAATCCAGAATCTGGCTGCAAAATCGTATGATCAATAATTGGCAATATTGGTACTGCTGGTGTTGTTGCCCCTTCCTCTCTTTTCTTTGCTGTGTCTGTATGTGCCTCAGTTGTTTGCCTTGCTATTTCTATTTTCTTCCCTGCTGTGATCCCTTTTCCCTCTTTCAATTTAGCATTTTCTTCAAGTAACTTTGCTATTTCCTTTCTTAATGTCATTATCAATACAGTGCTATCATCCTTGTGCCCTAGCAATTTGTGCACTAAATTCTTTAAGGACCAATAGAAGTGGAGGAATGAGATGATGACTGCAATTGTGGTTGGTATGAAAGCAAAGACCCTACCTATTTCTAGCTTCAACCATTGGCAGAAATCATATATTTCTATGATTCCCATTATATAGCCTGGGTTCACTACAATCCAGAAATTATAAATCATAGTCGAAAAGTTGTATAGTAACGTAAGGATTCCCATCATGGCACAAATTGTTTTCCCCACTGATGTATCCATTTTACCAGTTTGAATTTAAAATTTCTATGGTACTGTGCCTTTAAATTTTCTTTGCTTGCTAAGTTTGTCCCCTTTGCTATGCTGTAGACAGGGGAAAATTGGCTGCTGTCTGGTTCAAACAGAGGCTTTTTTTCCTCAGAATTATTTAGGTTCTTTACCTAAGCTAGTTCTGCCAAAAATTATAATAATTAAGAGAGCCAGTATTTAAATGTTAGGGATAGAGGGGAGATAGAGAGAAGTCTATGAGGTCAGACTCTCTTCTAGCTCTCCCTTTCCACCAAATATACTCTGAGAGACTTTGAGGGGGTGCCACCAGAAACTGGGTGACCTGGATGGTCATACCACCCCACAGAAGTTGGGGGCAAGGCTTCCCTATAAGATGAGGTATGGCGCACCCCAATTTGATTCTGAATGAGGGTGGGGTTCAAGCAAGCCTCCTCTGAGGTCAGTCAACTTTACAGCAGGTGGTCTGGCTTCAAGATGGAGGCAGCCAGACTAAGCTGTGGTTCCCCTCCCCCTCATCTCTCAGGCACTCTGGAATGCTATCCGGCTAAAGAATGGCTTTTATTATTCATAATTTGGGGCTTGGGGAAAGGGGTGAAGGGCAGAGGGATTTTGGGGTGCCCTCTTCTCTATTTCTATGGGGTCCGTCATTCAGGTGGGAACCTTTGGGGTTCCCACTCCTAAGTGTCTCCCCTTGCCCCTTCTTCAGTTTCTATTTCTATTTCCTATTTCTTTCCTTTTCTATAATTGTAAGTTAGACCAGAAACAGTCTCTCAGCAAGGTTGGGTATGGGGGAAGGGGACTAAGAGATTGCTCCCAAAAATGGAGCCCCAAAACTTAGCTGACTCTATTATTGAAGTCTTGCTGGGTGAGAAGCGATGGGATGCCTTTGATCAGGGAATCGGGTTATCAATGTCCAAAGAAAGATCCTCAGGTAGCCCTCAGGACTGGGTCTAAGCTGGCATATCCTCCTCAGAACCTTTCCTCCTTCCTCAGAGAACCTCCACCACCGGAAGAACTCCTCCTCCTTCCTCCTCCTCCAGAGAATTCCCAGATTCCCTCTGGACGTAACTGTTACTGTCACCCACTCCTTCTTTGGCTCCTCCTGCACAAATTCCATCCTTATAGTATATAGACCTTTTTTGCTCTTTTTTGAATACTGAAATATGTGTGTCGGTGATTCTTAAGTTAAAAGTATGAAAGAATATTTAATTAAAAATAAAAAGCTGATTGAAAGAATATGTATTTTATCCCAGAAATAAGAGAGAAAGGGGGTCTAGAGTTTCTAGGAGACTGGTCACGTGTATCTTTAGGAATATCATGTTGGGAGCTGTGTAGAAGAAGAATGGGAGAGGGGATACTTAGAGCCAGGAAGACCAATTAAAAGGATATTGTTAAAGTTTAATCAAGAGGTGATGAAGGTCTTGACTTAAGGTGGTCAGGAAAGGAAAGAAGGGGAAAGAGAGGGAAGGATATAACATGTAGTAATGATGTAAAATCAGTAAGGTTAGGTGATTCATTTGATTGCCAAATAAAGGAAAAGAAAGAATTGCTCTTGATTTCAAGGTTGTGAACCTAAATAACTTAGAAGTATGCTGGTTGCCTCAATAGGAAGAGGGAAGTTTGGAGGAAGGAAATGTGATAGGAGAAAGATAATGAGTTCTGTTCTGGATGTGTAAAGTCTGAGATGGAAATAGGACATCTAGCTAGAAATAGATGGTATAGGTCCTTAGTAATGTGGAAGTGGTACTCATGAAAGAGAGTAGGGCTATAGATCTATATAGATAGCAATATAGATATATTGGCACTCACATCTGTATTTGTATCCATATCTAAAGCTATATCTATATCTGTGAGTCATCTGCATGGAGGTGATACTTGAACTTATGGAGGTAAATAATATCACCAAAAGAGGAAGTGTAGAGGGATAAGAACACTCAGGACAGAGCCTTGGAGGACACTCATTCAAAAGGGAACATGAGTGATTATTTACATCTATGCCAATATAGATTTAAAATGGCAGAATTGCTTTTAACATTTCAACATTGTAAATGCATTGTGAAGTATTTTTGGAAAATAACACAAACATTTCTGAGGTGCTGGGGAAACAGACATGTAGTTGAAATTGAAACGCTGACATCTGTTACCATTTTGAGATTTCATAATGTTTAAATTAACTAGAAATTTATTCTTAGGAAAATTTAGGATAAAGAAGCACAAAAATATGTGCACCTTTGTAGTCCATTTTTAATTTTCTCAAAATAGCATATATTAAGGCAAAAGAATATAATTCTGCGATTAAGAATGACAAATATGAAGTTTTTGAAAAAAAAGTAAACCTGTGACAAAAGTGGCAGTGATGCAATGAAAAGAGCATTTATAATCAATGCAGTTAGAATTAGAAGGGATACAGTTAACTGGGAAAAAAAACACCTTTGCAGCAAGTGTCTCTGATAAAAGTCTGATAACCAATATGTATGGAGAAAGGATTCAATTATATAAGAACAAGAGCAATTCCCCAATAGATAGATCATCAAAGTATATGAACAGATAGTTTTCAAATAAAAAAATGTGAGTTTCCAAAATAATGAGAGAAATAATAAAATAAAAATTAAAAGAGCAATTAATAATAAGAGAAATGTAAACTAAAACAGCTCTGGGGTTCTACATCACATCAATCAGATTCTCAAAGATGACAAAAAAGGAAAATGTTAACTTTTGATGGGGCTTATGGAGAACAAGAACACTAATATTGGTGGGAATGAGAATTGATGCAACCATTATAGAAATTAATTTGAAATTATAACTGTGCAAACCCTTTGATCAAGTGATATCACTATTAGCACAAACCCCAAAGAGATCAGAGACAAAGTACTCATGTAAAAAAAAGTTATGGTAGCACTTACCAGTCAGTCATGTAGTCAACAAGCAGCATTCATTAAGTGCTTATGCAGGATTCCTGCTCTCAAGGGACTCACATTCTAAAAGGGGAGACAGCATGTAAATAACTATATACAGACCAGATATATACAGAGTAAGGGAAAGTAATCTTAGAGAAAAGGCATTAGTAGAAAAAAGTAATAACTAATTTTACTATGTATCATGCACTATGCTAAGTGCATTATAATTATTATCTCTTTGATCCTCTCAACAACCCTGGAAGGTAGGTGCTATTATTATCTCTTTTTTACAGATGATGAAACAGAAGCAAACATGGGTTAGGTGACTTGTTTAGGGTCACATAACTAGTAAGCAGATTGGCAAAGGTCTTTA
The DNA here is from genome assembly GCF_016433145.1 of Gracilinanus agilis. Lineage (NCBI taxonomy): Eukaryota > Metazoa > Chordata > Mammalia > Didelphimorphia > Didelphidae > Gracilinanus > Gracilinanus agilis. The sequence goes on from NW_025379528.1 coordinate 6,696, forward strand.
GCAGAAGGGGATATGTCCTGAAGGAAACCAAGGAAGCCAAGAATTGAAAGTGAGGAGGGAGAGCATCATGAGCATGGTGGAAAAGAGTTGAGATGGGAGATGGAGTGCTGTGTTCAAAGGAGGATAAGCAGACAAGTGTCACTGAATCATAGAATAATGGCAATTAAGGTGGTACTCATCACCTAGAGAATGACTGAATAAATAATAGTATATGAATGAAATGGAATTCTCTTGGTGTGATGAGCCATGACCAAAGGAACATTTCAGAGAAACTTGGGAAGCCATTTGAACTGATGTAAAGGGAAATGAGCAGAACCAGGAGAAATAATTTCTACAATCGCTTCAACATTGTAAAGGAAAACAACTTTGAAAGACTTATGAACTATGTTCATTCAGTACAGTGACTATTATGGTTCTAGAAGATTGATTATGAAACATGCTTCTCACTACTTGTCAGAGAGATTAGAGGTACAAATCAATATATATATATATATTTTTCAGACAGTCAATGTATTAATTTATTTTTCTTATATTTCTTTGTTACAAAGGAGATCTTTGGGGGGAGTAGGGAGATGTACCAGGGTGGTAGAAGGTATAGTGATACAAAAGAAAAGAAAAGAGCACAAATGAAAATTTAATTTTTTTCAATTACTATTTCTTTCCTTTCCACATTCTTGCCCTCTCCACTTCCCCCCCTTTCTACACTGGAAAAGAAAAATAAAACCCTATTATGCACCAATTATGCATAATCAAGCAAAACAAATTCCTACATTGGTCATGTTAAATAAAATGTGATTTATTCTGCATCATCTCTCTGTTATTCTTCATCATTAGTGTTCTGGAATCATGGCTGATCACTACATTGATTAGAGCTCTTAAATCTTACAAAGTTTTTTAAAAAACAATATTGTTAATATAATATAGAATGTTCTCTCCATTCTGCTTATTTCAGTCAAAATCATTTTGCATAAGTCTTCTAAGGTTTTTCTGAAACTATTACTTTTGTCATATGACAGAGTAGTGTTCCATTATGTTCATATATCATAATCTTTTTAGTCATTCCCCACTGACAGTCATTTCCTTAGTTTCTAGTTCTTTGCCACCACACACAAAAAAAGTTTCTACAAATATTTTTTGTACATATGGGTCCTTTATTCTTTCTTTGCTTTCTTTGGGGTATAGACTTAGTAGAGGTATTGTTGAGTCAATGACCCACAATTTAGTGACTCTTTTTTAGGTATGCACAATTTGGGAATTTAAGGGGACATAGTTCCAAATTGCTTTCCAAAATGGATGGACAAAACATTTTAAAAAATACTAGTAGAGGCCAGCTTTATAGTACAGTGTATAGAATACTAGGCCTGGAGTCAGGAAGACTCAGCTTCCTACTTCATATTTGGTCTCAGACACTTGCAAGCTGTGTGACTCTGCACAAGTCATGGAACCTTTTTTGTCTCAGTTCCTCATCTGTAAAATGAGCTGGAGAAGAGAACAGCAAACCACACCAGCTTTTCTACCAAGAAAACCCCAAAAGGTCATAAAGCATGGGACTCAAGTGATCAACAATAAGAAAGATGGGAAAAGGCTGGGGTTTTGTGTGCCAAACCAAAAATCTTATATTAGATTATGGAGATAACAAGGAGCACTGGGATGTATTGAGTAGCATTGATGGAGAAGGTTAGATCTGGGCTTTAGGAAAATCACTTTGGCAATTAAGTGAAAGATGGGTTGGAGTGAAGAGATGCAAGGCAGTTAGACTAACCAGGATGTGATTGAAGGAGCCCAGGGGTGAGATGAGGAGGGCATGAGCCAGCATGGTAGCTATGGGAGTAGAGAGAAGTAGAAGAAGTAGGAGAAATATTGTGGAAGGAGAAACAAGGCTCAGCCACAGATTGAACAGTTGGGGTGAGCTCAAGTAAGAAGCCAAGGATGACACCAACGTTTCAAACCTGGTGTTTAGGAAGATGGTGACACTTTCAAAATTTCATAATCTGAGCCTCAATTTCTTCAACTGTAAAATGAATGGGTTGACCTGGTAGCCTTTTTTTTAATACCCTAACCTTCCATCTTAGAATCAATGTTGTTTATTAGTTCCAAGGTAGAAGATTGTTAAGGGCTAGCCAATGGAGGTTAAGCGACTTGCGCAGGGTCAAATAGCTAGGAAGTGTTTGAGATTTGAATCTAAGACTTTCTGTCTCTACACCTGACTTGGCCTAGGTAGCTTCTTAGAGTCCTTCCAGTTCTCTGTCTATGATCTTCTGAGCATAACATCTTACCATCAATGCTTTTATATGGATCATTGACTTGGATAAAGGTCTAGATCAGTGATTCCCAAAGTGGGCGCTACCGCCCCCTGGTGGGTGCTGCAGCGATCCAGGAAGGCAGTGATGGCCACAAGGTACATTTATCTTTCCTATTAATTGCTATTAAAATTAAAAAAAAATTAATTTCCAGAGGGCTAAGTAATATTTTTTCTGGAAAGGGAGTGGTAGGCCAAAAAAGTTTGGGAACCACTAGCCTAGATGGCATCCTTGTCAACTAGGTAGATGACACAAAACTAGAAATGAGAACTAATATACTGGATCACTAAGTCAGGATTCAATAAGATCTCACCAGACTAGAATGCAGGGCCAAATATAATAAAGCGAAATTTAATATTGGCAATTAGGAAATCTTATGCTTGGGATAAAAACCAATCAACTTTATAGGTATGGAACAAGGTAGTCTTGACTAGATAGTAATTTATCTAAAAATTATGTAGGTGTTTTAGTGAACTACAAATTCAATATGAATGAACAGTTCATTATGGCAGCCTAAAAAGGTTAATTTGATTTTAGGCTGCAGTAAGAGGGTGAAACATCCAGAAAGGGGAAAATAATAAATAGATCTAGTTCAAATCTCCCTGACAACATAATAAGTGATTTTCCTAAGGTAACAGAAGTATCATGGGACAAAGGGAGGATTTGAATCCATATCCTGACTCTTTCCATTGTACCAAGGCTCAGCTACCTCTTCCCTGATCTTACTAGAAAAATGGTTTCTCCTTCTTCAAATGCTCTTTGAGCATTTTATCTCTAGCTCTTTATCAGTATCTCTCTTTTGGCTTTATTTACATATATATATA
>NW_025379529.1:0-2975 GCF_016433145.1 Gracilinanus agilis
CCTTTCTTTCTTTCTTTCTTTCTTTCTTTCTTTCTTTCTTTCTTTCTTTCTTTCTTTCTTTCTTTCTTTCTTTCTTTCTTTCTTTCTTTCTTTCTTTCCTTCCTTCCCAAGTGATTTTATATATGTATATACATACATATGCACACATATATAATCACTTGGGAAGGATATATGTATGTATGTGCATATGTATATGTATATGTGTATATAAACCAGTGGAATTACTTGTCAACTCTAGAAGGGGAGAGAGATGAGAGGAGGGAAGAAAAAATTAATCATGGAACCATGGTGAAAAAAATTTTTAATTAAAAAAAAAACACCTTACTTTCTATCTTAGACTTGATGCTAAATATTGATTCCAAGGTAGAAGAGCAGTAGGGGCTAGGCAATTGGGGTTAAGTGACTTGCTGGGAAGTCTGATTTTCTCACACAGGGCCACACAGCTGGGAAATATCTGAGATCAAATTTGAACCCAGGATCTCCTGTCTCTAAGCCTGGCTGTCTATCCACTGAGTCACCTAGCTTCCCTAAGGCTTTTCTATTTTACTGGATCAAATAGAAAGATTAGAGCTGGTAGGAAACTTTGAGGCTATAGAATCCATTTATCTCATTTAAAAATCAGAGCTAGAGAGGGGAAATGATTTGCCCAAGGTCACGCAATGAGTAGGTTTAAACATAGGATAGTCTGATTCTACATCTATCATTCTTTTTATTTACCTTTTTCTCTCTCACTCATCCCATTTCTTAGGGGCAGCTCTCACAAAGCACATCCATTATGGAGATGCTGTATTATCATCTAATTATTTAATTAGCAAAGGGAAAACATAATTACTTACTCATTTTCTTTTTCTATTTTTGTGTTGAATCCAAGGACAGAACATTTTAGGTGAGCATGTCTGTCTAGTAGAGAGGGAGGGTTCATTTAGCAGGGGAAGAAGTCAATAAATGTCTCTTTCAGAAAGTCTTCTAACAGATTCGGGTGACTGGAGGGAACTTTGTGATGCTGCCTGGTATATTTATTGAGTGAAATGATGACATAGTTGAGTAAAACCTACACTAATATATTTCTTCCTAAAGAATAGGAAAATAAAATAGCAGGATATAGAGCAATAAAATATTCTCCCTAAAGCCAAAATTATATCAGCTTCATTATTTAATATCCAATTAATGAAACCATCTATTGCTTGACCTCCTGTTCATGCTGTGCAAGATTCTAATTAATTGATAAAAATGGAAATTAGCAAAGGAATTCCTAGGTGGGGACTATTACATAAGCTCCTTCCACTGCATTCTGCTTCCCTGTCATATAAATTTAAAGAAGCCACTTGTGGGGAATGTTAACTATGCTCCACCTTTAGAACATTAGCACTAAAAGAACCTCTACAGGTTATGGCATGGAAGACCTTTGTCTTACTTATGAGGAAGCTGGAGCTAAGATAGGAGAAGGGGCTTATCTGAGCATATATGGAGGATGTCAGGATGGGATTTGAACTTGGGTCTTTGAACTCCAAATATAACCTTCTTTGGCACATAGGATAACAGGAAGTGCTGGACTTGCTAGAAGTCAAAATGCATCTGGCTTCAAGTTCTGCCAACAAAGCTTGAGACTAATCACATTATCTTTATGAATCTCTTTTGAAGAGAAAGAGATAAACAGAGAAAGAGAGAAAAAGAGTCAGAGACAGAATCAGACAGAGAGAGAAGCACATACACACAGAGGCAGTGAGAGAGAGTGAGACAGAGACAGAGACAGAGACAGACACAAGGAGGGATGGAGGGAGAGGGAGAGAGATACATACAGTAAAAGACAGAGACAGACAGACAAGACAGAAACACAGATGATGGAAAGGAGAAGGGAGAGTGAGAGAGATGGAGATATAGAAAGAGACAGAGATGAGAGAGAATCAGAGATATACACAGAGACAGAAAGAGAGGGAGTGAGATAGAGACTGAGACAGACACACAGAGAGGAGGGAAGAAGGAAGAAGGAGAGAGACATACATACAGGAAAAGACAGAGACAGACAGAGAAACACAGAGGATGGGAAAGAGAAAGGGAGAGTGAGAGAGATGGAGATATAGAAAGAGACAGAGATGTGAGAGAATTAGAGACATCCACAGAGACAGAGAGAAAGAGAGAATAAATAGGTAAAAAACTCTGCAAACATCAGAGTATTTTGTAAGCATCAGCTTTTGTTATTATGGGGAAACTGACACAAGGCCATACAATCGGTAAGCCTTGCACTCAGTCCTGGAATCAAGATGTTTGGATTATACATCCAATGGAGTTTCCATTTTGCCAAATCATTATAAAATTCATATCTTATTCATAGCAAATTAGTGAAAATCAATTATGTATAAAGGTATAATATAAGTAATAATAATATACAGCCTCAAATTGATGTTAGATTTTTCTTTTCCAATCTATACTAAATTCCATATCCTTTCCCCCATCATGGTGAAAAGTCTGAGCATTTGGTCAAAAGGAATATAAGTAACTCTATTAAAATTTTTCAGTTAAACCATTAAAGTATGATGGCATGAACAAGAGTCCTGACTTGGGAGAACTAGAACAACCTGTGATTACTTTTCAGCTTTACCACTTAATGTCTACATGGCCTTAGGCAAGTCATTTTTCCCTTCTGCCCTCAGTTACCCCATTTGTAAAAGTAAGTTTTGAACCACTTAGCCTATAAGATGTTTCCTAGATCTGGAACTCTGAAACTATATTATTAAGGAATCTAGATAGTTTCCTGAGAACATCGGCAAGGAATTTAGCAAAACAGACTTTTCCCACTGATTTGTTGGACGAAAAGTCTTAATCTTTGCCTCCAAGGACAGTTGTAGAGATTCAATTAAATTCAATTGAATGCATATTTATTAAATATGCCTATTGCATACTGAATTTTGCACAAGGCTTGTGAAATTGTATATATATATGTGTGTGTGTATATATATATATTGAGAATATATATA
>NW_025379530.1:0-3309 GCF_016433145.1 Gracilinanus agilis
ACTCTCCCCACCCATGGCCGATGCGCATTTCCACTAGTTTTGTCATGTGTCCTTGATCAAGACCAATTAAAGGGCATGCATTTTTTAAAGCTTTGGGGCATAATTCCAAATTGCCTTCCAGAATGGTTGGATCAATTCACAACTCCACTAGCAATGCATTAGTGTCCCAATTTTGCCACATCCCCTCCAACATTTATTATTTTCCTTTACTGCCATATTGGCCAGTCTACTAGGTGTGAGGTGGTAGCTCAGAGTTGTTTTGATTTGTATTTCTTTAATCAGGAGGGATTTAGAACATTTTTCATATGATTATTGATAGTTTTTATTTTTCTTCATCTGAAAACTGCCTATTCATATCCCTTGATCATTTGTCAATTGGGGAGTGATTTGATTTCTTATAAATTTGACTTAGTTCTTTGTATATTTGAGAAGTTAGACCTTTGCCAGAGAAATTTGTTATAAATTTTTTCCACAATTTGTTGCTTTGGGGGAATGTTCTTTTTTTAAATTTTACTTATTTATTTGTTTGTTTATTTTAATTGATTAATTAAGAAAATTTTTCCATGATTCCATGATTCATGTTCTTTTCCTCCCTTCCTCCCACCCCCCTCCCATAGCCAATGAGCAATTCCACTGGGTTTTACATGTGTCATTGATCAAAACCATATTATTGATATTTGCACTAGGGTGATCGTTTAGGCAGTGATGGGCAAACTTTTTAAAGAGGGAGCCAAAGGAAAGAAAATGTTTATCTCTCAGTTTGTTTCTAAGGCAACTCTTTCAAAGTTTCATTGTATTGTATCCTACTCATTGTATTTGTCGGATTAGGAATAATGTTGCACAGCCAGATAGAACATTTCAGGGGGCCCCATCTGGCCTGAGGGCCATAGTTTTTGCCCATCACTGGTAAAGTCTACATCCTTTTGGGGAATGTTATTAAGAATCAGGACAAAGTAGGGCAGCTAGATGGCTCAGTGGATTGAGACCAGGCCTGGAGATAGAAGGTCCTGGATTCAAATTTGACCTCAGATACTTCCTAGCTATGTGACCTTGGGCAAGTCATGTTTTAACCTCCATTGCCTAGCCCTTACAACTCTTCTGCCTTGGAACTGGTATATCTGTATTGATTCAAAGACAGAAGGTAAGTATTAAAAAAAAAAATTAGGGCAGAGTGCCATGGAACAGGAATCTGAACTGACTCTTCCCCCATCAGTTACCTTTCTCTAATTTCTTTAAAAATTAAAGCTAAAAACTCCAACCACACTTACCAATAAATATCATGCCAAATTTTGCCCTATCTTTACCCTTCTTTCTATAATTAAATGGAATTGAGATTTAAGTCACTAGGAAAAGTAGGGATGATTTTGGCGAGGTAGGATAAAGCTGCTTCTCATTTTGATCCTGTGCTGGTCCTCTGTTCCTCTTAGACAGAGGGAATAGGCCGCCCATTCTCTGCTCGGATACCCAGTTCAGCTTCAGCCTATGACCAGAGGGGACTGTCCCCCGGCCAGGAGTACCAGGTCACTGTCCGACCTCTACGAGGTTCTAGCTGGGGACCTCCTACCTCCCAGACCATCACCACCAGTAAGAGCTAGAGGCTGGGGGTGGGGGAGATGGAGCTGAAAATGGGGAGGGAATGACTGGAAAGCATGCCAGAGGGGAAAGGTATGGGGCTGGTGGGGTGGAAGGACGACTAAATTTTTGAAAATTGGGGGTGAGGGAACCCAGAGCCTCTCTGCTTCCAAACTCCTGACCCCCACCCACCCTCCTTCTCCCTTCTCTCCTGGGGCTCTTTAGTGATTGATGGCCCCCAGGATCTTCGGGTCACAGCCGTGACTCCTACTACCATGGAGCTAAGCTGGCTCCGTCCCCAAGCTGAAGTAGACCGCTTTGTGGTGTCCTACGTCAGTGCTGGCAACAAGCGAGTACGGCTAGATGTGGCACCTGAAGAAGACAGAACCCTGTTGACGGGGTTGATGCCTGGCGTGGAGTATGTGGTGACTGTCACTGCTGAGAGGGGCCGAGCTGTCAGCTACCCGGCCTCTGTCAGAGCTAACACAGGTACCATCTGGCCAAGTGAATGTGAGAGGGTTAAGGGAGAAAGGGAATCACAGAGTTTTCTTTTTTAGTTAAGGGCCAGGAGGGATTCTAGAGACCACAAGCCTAGTTAGATTTTACAAATGAGGAAATTGTGACCCAGAGAAGGAATGATTTGCAGAGGGGTCACACAGTGTGTAAGCATCTGTGGAAGGATTTGAACCTAGGTTTTCCTGATGCCAAATCTAATACAACTAAGCCCCATTGTCCATTTTCACTACTTAATTTCTTTTAGGTCTGATCAAACAATTAATTGACCTGCATTTATTAAATACTTACTATGTGCCAACCCCTGTGTTAAACTGTGGGGCTACAAAGACTTTTATAAAATAGCTTCTGCCTTCAAAAAGCATATATTCTGTCAAGGCCTAGGGCTGTGAATCACAGGCTCATTTGTATAGCAAGATGAGAGGTAGAACAGAGGCAACACAAGAGGTGCCTATTAGACTTCAGGAAAATTGACTCTTGGTGAAATCTCTAGGGAAGCACAGTGGAGAAGTGAGGGCATCTAAGTGTCACCTTCTCTAGAGATCTCCAAAGCCTGGTTTAGATGTAGTCTTCAGAGTCTGGGAAAAGTCCAGCCAAACCCTAGGTTTTGAGGGTGAGAGTCTTGTTGTAGAGGTTAAAATTCAGATTGGGTCATGGTTGGAATCAGAAAAGTCAGGGTCAGCAAGTCAGTGATGAGGGTAGTTTTAGGAGAGGGGATATCTCTGCTCTGGGGATTAGGGGGCACCCTGATCAGTGGAGGAAGTAATGGACAGGGTTGGGGATGTGGTGTCTCTTAACAGATCCTTGGATCTTCCTTCTTTTTCTTCTTCTTTGGCAGGTGGGAAGCTCACCCCATTGTGGCTCTCAGTTTCTTCTTTCTTTGGCATCTTTTCTTTATCTGTTTTCACCCCCTCTCCCCACTCCAGACTCAAGAATCTATCCACTGACTTCTTTTCTTTCTAGGGGGCATCAGATTATGGGGCATGGTGGGTGGGGAATGAAAGGGGCACTGGGGACAATAACATTTCTCTCTCTCCTTTATCATTCCAGGCGGGGCACGGGCTGAGGGAGGACAGGTCTCTCAATTCTAATGACAAGGGTTGAGAAGGGAGGGATGTGAGAGATTACTTTCTGGGAGACCTAGGTGGGGCAACCCACTGATTCATTTTCCCCCCTCCTTTTTTGCCCCCTGGCAGCACCAGCCCACCACAATTACCTGGACAC